>NC_092166.1:13940330-14072830 GCF_045791955.1 Oncorhynchus clarkii lewisi | reverse complement strand
CGCTGCACAGCTATTTTCAGGTTTCTACAGAGATGTTCATACAAATGCATCCTTCCTCAATCCCTCCCCTGAAGCAAACCTGATCAGACAGGGCTTGACAGGTGAAAGCTGTGTGATTACTTACACTGATCAGTTCACATTGAACCTCAGTGATCACTTCAAGGCAGAGCAGTCGGGAAGTGAGCTGGCAAGCTAGGGATTGGGTCTATCAAATTCTAGATTCTATTGCCAGCCGTTATGCCCTTGAGCAAGACACCTAACCACCCCCCAACAACTATTCTGCAGGTGCCCCGTGTGGCAACCCACTGCTCCAACCTTGGGATAAAGCAGAAGTCAAATTTCTGTTGGACCTTGTGTACAATTTACAAATAAAGTGATCTTATTCATCTCCCTAACTTACCTCAGGCCAACCAGGTGGACACCATTTCCTATCTCCTTCTCCCCTCTTAACAGAACCCACTTCTATAATCCCCAGAACCAATTACCACCTTACTTACCCTATGTCATCGCGGTAGACACGAGAGATAAGGACCTCCCCTTTGTGGTTGTAGATAAACAGTCCTCCAATCATCGTGGCTGCTCCTTAGTCCAAACTGGCCATGGTGAAAACAACACCCACCTGACGAAGAGCGAATGGGTGATATGACATTTCAGCAAGTCAAATTCCTGTTACATGCAGTAGTAGCTTAGATATGATGAGAGCCATTTTAGTTAATCTTAATGTTTTGCAAAATTCCCAGTATGAATAGTTCCCAGCTATGAATAGTATGGGAGTGGTTTCAAATTCATATGGACGGTTGCTGCTATTGGATTGAAGAATACAGAATTGTTTTATTATGCCCAGTGCCATGGGGGACAGAACGTTTTAACGTTAATAATTTGCTGTAGTTTATAATATGAGGCGTACGAATAATATGCATTAAATGAAAGACATTCCTGGAATTATAGCTGTGACCAGGTACGGTAACAGAAGGCGAGACAGTTTCCCGTGCCAGCACATGCTTTTACTTAGCTGGACACACATATAGCTGGATTAGCAAGATAATTTCCCTTCCACGAAAGGAGGATGTTGTTTGACTTGGCGGACACGGTGTGGTGTGCATGGCATGAAGCCACTAACGTTAAGCGGTTTACTCGCTGTTTTATTGCCCCACCAAGATGTCTGCCTGACCGGAAAAGATAGCTCGCCATCTCGACAATTTCATAAATTGTTTATATCTTCCCTTCACTTTAACGCACAACTGAAAACGTATACTCCACCATGTCTTGCTAGCTACACATACAACTTTAGTGGATAGTTGACCTTCGGTTTGGGATAAACAGGATGGAGAGTTAGCAAGACAGATACTATAGTTAGCTAGCTGCCAGCCTAAAATGAACGGTCTAGCTAGCTACCGGCGTTTATACCAGAAAGGCGCTAGCTAATAGCGCCTTTCTGGTATAAACGCCGGTAGCTAGCTAGACTGTTTACTGTTGAATATGTTAAGACTAGTTTGTCTTCGATATAATCACAATCTTACCTCAGTCTTCTCACACACCTAAGTCCACGTCCCTTTTTACTCCGATATATTTTAGGGTTCGTTAGCAAAAGTTCTACAACACACACTCGCTAATTATGCTCCTACTGCTTTCCCCTCCTCTTTAGAAGTCAGTTGACCAGCGTCGTCTTCTTCTTGGTGAGTACACCGCCACCAACTGTACTGGAGTGTGAGGCCAGTCACGACCCAGTTACATTAAACTATCTTCATGAGTCCTCTAAGAAATAGAGCCCTGAAGACCACGCCCCTTTCCTCCCACTACACCACTCAAACTGGAACGAACTACAAAAATCTCTGAAACTGGAAACACTTATCTCCCTCACTAGCTTTAAGCATCAGCTGTCAGAGCAGCTCACAGATTACTGCACCTGTACCTGTACCCATCTATAATTTTGCCCAAACAACTACCTCTTTCCCTACTGTATTTATTTTACTTATTTATTTTTGCTCCCTTGCACCCCATTATTTTTATTTATACTTTGCACATTCTTCCACTGCAAACCTACCATTCCAGTGTTTTACTTGCTATATTGTATTTACTTTGCCACCATGGCCTTTTTTTGCCTTTACCTCCCTTATCTCACCTCATTTGCTCACAACGTATATAGACTTGTTTCTACTGTATTATTGACTGTATGTTTGTTTTACTCCATGTGTAACTCTGTGTTGTTGTGTGTCGAACTGCTTTGCTTTATCTTGGCCAGGTCGCAATTGTAAATGAGAACTTGTTCTCAACTTGCCTACCTGGTTAAATAAAGGTGAAATAAAAAAAATATTAAAAAACCCGTCAAAGCCTCTCGAACCAGTGATGCCAATTTAGCAATGTTGTTGTTTAGATTTAGCAACTTTTCAGACTACCCTGGCAACTTTTTTTTCAAACAACACCTAGCAACAAATTTAGCTACTTTAAAACATTTATTTGGAACTTTAGCAACTTTTGAAAAGTGACTCAAATTCTAAAATACACGCATTTTCCCTCTAAATTACACAAAAAGATTTTCTGTCACACACAGTCACAACACACGTGCCTGGCTGCAAAAGTGCATTGTGAGCGACGTCACCAGCAGGCGCTCAGCTCGTGCACAGGCAGCAGCAATTTCAGCAAATTGCAAATCATTGTTGGCTGACTGCAGCAGTAATAGTACGGGTTCGACGAGGCAAACCCAATGAATATAGTTGGTCACGAATGTTTGATCTTGAACAGAACTTACAACATCAATTAACATGTCTCAATCAAAATTGTGCAGCCAGAAGTACAGAAAAGAGTGGAAGTCTGTCTGTACCTGAACAAATGTCAAGTCATATTTTTTGCAGAGATGGCCAGTCAATTTGAGTAACGTTACTGTGTATTCTACGTAATGACGCAGTTTTACGTTATCACGCAATGACATCACAGCGTTTTTTTAGCAACAAGTCAACCTGCCACAAGCAATTTACCCTGAAAATGAGTTGGCAACACTGTCTCGAACCCCTCACACAATCTCTCCCTATCTACATCATACAGCTCCCAAAATATCAACACATACTCCATTGTTTCCTCCCCTTAACACTCATCACACAGATCTGTTTCACATCCACAACGTGGCATTCAACCCTGTGTGCCCAACCCATACTCATAACTTCCTACATCCCATACTTCCCACCTCGTCCTTTACTGACCAGTGCACAAGGTAAAATTGTCCCTACTAGCCTATTGTGTCACACTCGCAAATGCTTCACAATGTATTTCTTTGTAGGCTATAGCCTTAAAATAATTTAAATAACATAGCCTACATAATTAATTGTCGTTACTTCTTAGGCTCCCTGCCTGGTTTCTGACCTATTTGGATTGTTTATATGTTGTTTAATATAACATGTAGCCTATTTGAAATGATGAGTGCTTATGGGGTGGCAGGGTAGCCTAGTGGTTAGAGCTTGGACTAGTAACCGGAAGGTTGCAAGTTCAAACCCCTTAGCTGACAAGGTACAAATCTGTCGTTCTGCCCCTGAAGGCCGTCATTGAAAATAAGAATTTGTTCTTAACTGACTTGCCTAGTTAAATAAAGATACAATTACATTCACCTTTTCATGTTTATTAAAGTACTTTTCATTCATGTCATATGGTTTGGTTTCAATACTTTAAAACCAAATGGTAGGTCCAGGTAGTCACACAAATAGATGGGTCTTGGTTAAATTGTGATTTTTATGAATTGAATGAATTTGGAGAGGCATTTTATTTTCTTTGAGCAAGGAGGCAAGGAGGTGGAGGCCCTCAGATGTACTGAGCGGGATTTCCGACTGCTCAATTCTGCTCATGTACCAGCATCCCACTAGCTGACCATTGATACTCCTTCTTCTTCTTTGTTGGTATCATGGTGTTCACACATTTTGTTTGTGCAGACCTCCACCTACAGTCAGGTAGTGTGTGGTCAATCACGTTACATTTTGTGATATGAAAATAGAAAGTGGAATAAGGAAAAAAATTGCACCACCAACTAGCCAACACCTATACCACTATTTCATAAAATAACAATCCCTACCCCATTCCACTACTTGGACCCTAACTGATCCTACACCAAGCTGATGGCCTGGGAGGATGTGATTCTAAAAAATATACTGTAGATGGTCAGGACACATGTTGGGGATATTTTGGAAAAATGTGTTTTAAACGTGCTTGGTTTAAATCACACGCTGCAATAAAAGACTGCTTCCGGGTGAGAAGATTCTTATTGGTTAATGATTTTCAAATAAAATCAAACTTTATTTGTCACATGCGCCGAATACAACAAGTGTAGACTTTACTGTGAAATGCTTACTTACAAGCCCTTAACAAACAGTGCAGTTAAAGAATAAAAAAATATTTACCAACTAGAATAAAATAAAAAGTAATAATAAAAAGTAACAACTAGAATAATAATAATGAGGCTATATATAGGGGGCACCGGTACCGAGTCAGTGTGTGGGGGTACAGGCTAGTTAAGGTAATCTGTACGTGTAGGTGGGGGTGAAGTGACTATTCATAGGTAACAAACAAACAGCGAGTAACAGCAGTGTACAAAAGTGGGGGGTCAATGTAAATTGTTCGGTGGCGATTTTATGAATTGTTCAGCAGTCTTATGGCTTGGGGATATAAACTGTTGAGGAGCCTTTTGGATCTAGACTTGGAGCTCCGGTACCGCTTGCCGTGTGGTAGCAGAGAAAACAGTCTATAACTTGGGTGACTGGAGTCTCTGACAATTTGATGGGCTTTCCTCTGACACCGCCTATTATATAGGACCTGGATGACAGGAAGCTTGGCCCCAGTGATGTACTGGGCCATTCGCACTACCCTCTGTAGCGCCTTACGGTCAGATGCCAAGCAGTTGCCATACCAGGCGGTGATGCAACCGGTCAGGATGCTCTCAATGGTGCAGCTGTAGAACCTTTTGAGGATCTGGGGACCCATGTCAAATCTTTTCAGTCTCCTGAGGGGGAACAGGTTTTGTCGTGCCCTCTTCACGACTGTCTTGGTATGTTTGGACCATGATAGTTTGTTGGTGATGTGGACACAGAGGAACTTGAAACTCTCGACCTGTTCCACTACAGCCCCGTCGATGGAAATGGGGACCTGTTCGGCCTGCTTTTCCCTGTAATCCACGGTCAGCTCCTTAGTCTTGCTCATATTGAGGGAGAGGTTGTTGTCCTGGCTCCACACCTCCCTATAGGCCATCTCATCGTTGTCGGTGATCAAGCCTACCACTGTTGTGTCATCAGCAAACTTAATGATGGTGTTGGAGTCATGTTTGGCCACGCAGTCGTGGGTGATCAGGGAATGCAGGAGGGGACGTAGTACACACCCATGATGGGCCCCAGTGTTAAGGATTAGCGTGGCAGACGTGTTGTTGCCTACTCTTACCACCTGGGGCGGCCGGTCAGGAAGTCCAGGATCCAGTTGCAGAGGGAGGCGTTTAGTCCCAGAGTCCTTAGCTTAGTGATGAGCTTCGTGGGCACTATGGTGTTGAAAGCTGAGCTGTAGTCAATGAATAGCATTCTCACATAGGTGTTCCTCTTGTCCAGGTGGGAAAGGGCAGTGTGGAGTGCGATTGAGATTACGTCATCTGTGGATCTGTTGGGGCGGTATTTCGAATTGGAGTGGGTCTATGGTGTCCGGGAGGATGCTGTTGATGTGAGCTATGACCAGCCTTTCAAAGCACTTCATGGCTACCAACGTGAGTGCCACGGGGCGATAATCATTTAGGCAGGTTATCTTTGCTTCCTTGGGCACAGGGACTATGGTGTAGGTATTACATACTCGGTCAGGGAGAGGTTGAAAATGTCAGTGAAGACACTTGATAGTTGGTCCACACATGCTTTAAGTACACATCCTGGTAATCCGTCTGGCCCAGCGGCTTTGTGAATGTTGACCTGTTTAAAGGTTTTGTTCACATCGGCTACTGAGAGCGTGATCACACAGTCATCCAGAACAGGATGATCTTGTTCAGTTCGCTGAGTGCTACCTTGGTATTTGCTTGTGGCAGTAAACACAGCTGTGATAACACACGTAAATTCCCTTGGCATATAGTGGGGTCGGCGTTTAGCATCAGAAACTCCAGGTCGGGTGAACAGGAACTCGAGATGTTTTCAACTTCGGTACACCAGGAATTGTTAATGAGGAAACATAACCCTCCCTGCTTACTGTTACCAGAAGCCGCCGTTCGATCCATTTGGAAAATGGAATAGCCGTCTGGTTGAATAGCTGAGTAGACTGTATCATCCATAAGCCATGTCTCTGTAAAAACACACACAGCACTCCCTGATGTTCTTCCACGATTGAAGCCTTGCTCTGAGTTCAAAGTTTATTTTCCAGCAACTGGACATTAACCATCAGGATACTAGGAAGAGGTTGTGTATGCCGTCTTTTCAGCCTAACTTGGAGTCTGCCTTTCATTAATCTTCATTGGTCATCTTGGTCAGCAGCAACAGGTAAACACGCTGTGCAGGGAACAAAGGTACAAATGTAGTATTCCTGATCTGGAAGGCTAAGAGATAAGTGTGTAGCTTCCAATTAATGATCTAGAAAGGTTTTCAGTCATAGAAAATTATTGCATGAACATGAGCAAGCAAAGTAAGAATTCATGCAAAAATAGCCATAAAAAAGCTAAGCAGAGGAAGCTAGGAACGGAAAGAGAGGAGGAAAGCAATCTAGGAAAGAAAATGAGTACATGTATTTTAGGCCTCAATCCCTCCACCCATTCTGCCAGTCACATTCTGTTAAAGGTCCCCAGAGCGCACACATCCCTGGGTCGTTCCTCTTTTCAGTTCGCCGCAGCTAGCGACTGGAACGAGCTGCAACACACACTCAAACTGTACAGTTGTATCTCAATCTCTTCATTCAAAGACTCAATCATGGAACACTCTTACTGACAGTTGTAGCTGCTTTATGTGATGTATTGTTATCTCTATGTTCTTGTCCTTTGTGCTGTTGTCTTTGCCCAATAATGTTTGTACCATGTTTTATGCTGCTACCATGTTGTGTTGTCATGTGTTGCTGCCACGCTGTTGTCGTCTTAGGTCTCTCGTTGTGATGTTTTGTCCTATATTTTTATTTTAATCCCAGCAGAAGGCCTTTTGCCAGTAAATAAGAATTAGTTCTTAACTGACTTGCCTAGTTAAAGGTTCAATAAAATTAAAATAAATGTGGTAGGGATTAACCACGGCCAGTAGATGGGGTTAGTATTGGTTTTAGTCACAGCTACTTCAGTGTTGCAGCTGGATACCATTGGAAAAAGGCACGGTTGAACTGAACTGGGAACAGTCAAACCGCACCCTGAAGATAATCACATTGGTCATTTATTCTGTCTACTGGAAAAGGATAGCAAAATCAATATTGTTTCCAGAACATTCAATTGTATCCCTACATAATATAAGGATTCCACATTAGCTCCATATATGAATGTGTAAGATGGCACCGGAGAAGAAGGCAGCCGATAGTGCCCCCAGCCGATAGTGTTTTTTTGTTTGTTTATTTGTAATCTCTATTGCACTTCACACTTCCCTTTCCCACCTGGACAAAAGGAAAACCTGTGAGAATGCTATTCATTGACTACAGCTCAGCGTGTAACACCATAGTGCCCTCAAAGCTCATCACTAAGCTAAGGACCCTGGGACTAAACACCTCCCTCTGCAACTGGATCCTGAACTTCCTGACCGGCCGCCCCCAGGTGGTAAGTGTAGGTAACAACACATCTGCCACGCTGATCCTCAACACAGGGGCCCCTCAGGGGTGCGTGCTCAGTCCCCTCCTGTACTCCCTGTTCACTCATGACTGCACGGCCAGGCATGACTCCAACACCATCATTAAGTTTGCCGATGGCACAACAGTGGTAGGCCTGACCACCGACAACGACGAGACAGCCTATAGGGAGGTGGTCAAAGACCTGGCCGTGTGGTGCCAGGACAACAACCTCTCTCTCTCAATGTGATCAAGACAAAAGGAGTTGATTGTGGACTACAGGGAACAGAGGACCGAGCACACCCCCATTCTCATCTACGGGGCTGCAGTGGAGCAGGTTGAGAGCTTCAAGGTGCTTGGTGTCCACATCACCAACAAACTACCATAGTCCAAACAAACTAAACCAGTCGTGAAGAGGGCACGACAAAACTTATTCCCCCTCAGGAGACTGAAAAGATTTGGCATGGGTCCTCAGATCCTCAAAAGGTTCTACAGCTGTACCATCGAGAACATCCTGACTGGTTGCATCACTGCCTGGTAAGGCAACTGCTCAGCCTCCGACCGCAAGGCACTACAGCGGGTAGTGCGAACGGCCCAGTACATCACTGGGGCCAAGCTTCCTTCCATCCAGGACCTCTATACCAGGCGGTGTCAGAGGAGGCCCTAAAATGGTCAAAGACCCAGACAGTTCTCTCTGCTACCGCATGGCAAGCGGTACCGGAGCACCAAGTCTAGGTCCAAGAGGCTTCTAAACAGCTTCTACCCCAAGCCATAAGACTCCTGAACATCTAGGCAAATGGCTATACCCAGACCCAGACAGTACCCCCCTTTACACCACTGCTTCTCTCTGTTGTCAACTACACATAGTCACTTTAATAACACTACCTACATGTACATATTACCTCAACTAACCAGTGCCCCCACACATGGACTCTGTATCAGTACCCCCTGTATATAGTCTCGCTATTGTTATTTTACTGCCGCCCTTTAATTACTTGTTACTTTTATTCTTAACCTTATTATTATTTTTTTTGAAACTGCATTGTTGGTTTGGGGCTCGTAAGTAAGCATTTCATTGTAAGGCCTGTTGTATTCGTGACTAATAGAATTTGATTTGATGCTACAGCAGTCCTACCAACTTCATCTCAAAACATGTATCCTGGAACTGCATGATCAGGTCATGCTCCCTTAGCATTTTCCCTTCATAAAGTGTCCTATCCAGACCTTTACATTTGGAAGATTTTTGATGCAGTGGATCAACCAGTTAAAAAGAAGCTTAAATATACACACACAAATAATGTCCTTCCCCAGGTTTCTTGACACACACAAAACAACACATTAAAGTCATAAAACTATATTTATAAATAAAAACACATTTCTCAATAAAAGAGTAGTGAGTTGGTAAGAAAACCTTTTCTCTCTCCACTGTACATTATCGCAAGACAGAGACACAAATATACCTCTGGTTAACAGACAAATATACTTTAACAATGAGTCTAAACTGGAAGCTCATGTTAAGTGTTGAAAAATAAACTACATGTATCTGCAACCAGCTATGACAAACACAAGAGAACAGAAAGGGCATCAAGTCTCTTGCACTACATTTTCATAGTCAAACAAAGTCATACAAATAAAAGTCAATTTAAGATTAGTGTTAATTTTCTATTTCTTTCAGTTTGCAAACATAAATCGGTTGTTAAGGGACCATTATAGGTGAAAGAAAGTATGTAGGGAGGGAGGAAGCTTTTTTTAACCTTTGTCTCTGATGGACTGGGGTTGGGGGGGACAGAGGACGTGCAGATAAGGAGAGGAAAGACAAAACAACAAATTCAAAACATCCATGTAGAAAAGCGCCGAGTCATCCTCAGCTGTTTCCCCGGCCTCCCTCCCGGTCACGACCCAAACACAACTCGCCTCACAGGGAGGAAACTGACGGGGGGTTTCTTCACTGAAGAAAGTAGAGCAGAAGAGCAAGAGGACATTTCCAGCAGGGTTGGGCTCAATTACATTTTAATTCCGCCAATTCAAAAAGGAAATGGAATTGACCCCAACAATGATTTCCTAGAGACCTCCTCCTCCTGTCTGTCCCTCTCAGCACTAAACAAAACAATTCCTATCCACCATTTTGTGGTGTGCCTATGACATGACCTGCGTCACATGACATCAACAAAGAACTCGCCAGAGTTGCCGACGGCTATGCGCAGGGACTGGCGGGAGCCGGTGAGCTCTGGGGTAACGTTGGCCAGCTCTCGGCCTGGGGGTGCTCCAGGGGCAGCTGTGGCCAGGTGGAGGGGCTGAGGGGGCAGGCCTGGGGGGGCATAGACCAAGCCTGGGCCGTAGGACAGTGAGTGGGCGCTTCGATGGCTGTAGGAACTGCGGGTGCTGCGCTCGCTAGGGGCCACAGAGCGCTCACTGGGGGCCCGATGGCTCCTGATCTCTGACTCACTGCCACTACCACCCGACTTGTTGGAGCCCCCGGCGCCACCTCTGCCCTCGGCCTTACTGCAGTTGGAGCCGCTGCTGCCTGGAGTCAGGGGAGGAAAACAAACAAAGTGTGTGAACATCCAACTATTTGTCCTTCATACATGACTGCAAATGTTTTATATGATTGACCGTGTGTACGTTCTGGCTTTGCTGCGTGCATGACTTGTAGATATATTCAAATTAATTTATCTATTAGAGCAACACTCCTGTATCATCTTAAAATCTCCTTTTGAGGTTTTTCTATATAATTTATTTACGCACAAGTCAGGCATGGTAGTGCTGATTCATGCCGGGGCCAACACATATCATTGATATTGACTGGCCAATAAGTTCAAATGCGCCAGATAAATAGCTCAATAGCTTTTAAATCAACAGGAAATATTGTTACGATTGTATTATGATGCAGTTTAATTATTTTTTACAATGTGTGTTAACTCAAAGTGTTGCATTGTCCTGGGCTGTAGTGTTGGTTAACTGAAACTAGTTCCCCATCTCTCTGTGTCTGGGTTTGACTGAATTCTGCTGGTGAGTCACAGCTTTCCTCACCGTCGCTGTGCTGGCTGCCAGCGCTGCCCGCCCCTACTCCCGGGAAGCCCTGGGGCAGGTCGGGTTGGGGCTGGGGGTTGTAGGGGTGGGCGATGGGGAACTGGTAGGGCAGGGCCATGGGCCAGGGGGCCGCCCCAGGGTGGGGCAGAGGGGGCAGGGTGTCCTGGTCCGACGCCCCTCCACTGGAGCCGTCGTGGTCTTGCAGAGACAAGTGGGCCATGTCTGAGAGAGAGACACAGAGAGAGGTCAAGAACATAAATGTTGTAGTTTCAGACTAGGGGTTGTTTTCAAACTAGGAAATATGAGGATCTACTGAAAACACTCACTGCCACAAAGGTCTCCGAAGATGTAGTAACATTGCTCGGAGAAGGTGATCTTGTTGACGGTGTGGCGGATGTAGCCGGCCTTGAGCAGGTTACTGGCGTACTTCCTGGCTTCCCTGCGGTCCGAGAAGCCCTCCACGTGATGGAAGAGCCAGTCCACGACATCTGAGCCTGGGAAGACACACACAATGAGTCTCGACACAAACATACACATTCAATGGCAATTAACCTGCAAAAAAGAAAGTAAGAACACAGAGAAAAAAGACAGACATCTAGACTAAATGAGAAAGTGAAAAACCGGAGAACAGGAAGACAGACAGAGGGGTAGATAGAGAGAGAGGTAGAGGAAAAGAGTGAGCGTACCAATAAAGGCATTGGCGATGGTGATCTTTAGCCACATCCTGTCTCGCACCTCCAGGCCCGACTCCGGGGAAGCCATGGCCTTGGCAACGGTTGCCATGTCGCTGTGGATGGACAAGTGGAAATCGTCGAAGCCTGTGAGGAGCAAATGGGAGGTGTGGGTTACTGGGTTTAGCCAGGGTAGTTACCATGGCTTACAGGTTTAGAATAGGACAGTGGGACTCTTTAGTTAGGATGCAGGTTTTCCCCAGTATGACAGTTGTGGGTTCCTTTCAAAGATTAATAGAACTTAAAAGGCATCACATTAGGATCTCGTTCACATACTAGACTGTTGATTGCTTCATGACGCAATAAAAACAAGAGGTATTTTAGAGTGTTTCCATGAGTTTTGATGGAACCCAGGTGTATGTGTGACTCACGCTCAGTCTCAGGGATGGAGCTGCTGATGGAGGAGCTGGTGGAGGTGACCGTGGTCATCGAGGGGCTCATGCCATAGGCAGGGTACACCCCCGTCATAGCTGCAGTGTGGGACACCCACGCAGCAGGGTCAATGGGCCGGATCGGCTCACCTGGTGGGAGAAAAAGGGGGTTAGAGGGATATAGTACACAGATATCACAAAACCATTCATAAAACCACCACAAATATTCACAAACATTAACATATTTTGAGTTGTGTGTTGCATGAGGAAGACACAGGAGGAGAATACTCACTTCTAGGCAGAGCAAAGCAGCTCCGGGGGTTGGGGTCCCAGCACTTAGCCACAGTCAGAGTGATGGGACTGTAAACAGAGTTCACACACATACTTAACACAGAGCTGGCTATGCACACAACACACATATAGAGTGGGGCAAAAAAGTATTTAGTCAGCCACCAATTGTGCAAGTTCTCCCACTTAAAAAGATGAGAGGCCTGTAATTTTCATCATAGGTACACTTCAACTATGACAGACAAAATGAGAAAAAAAATCCAGAAAATCACATTGTAGGATTTTTTATGAATTTATTTGCAAATTATGGTGGAAAATAAGTATTTGGTCAATAACAAAAGTTCTCTCAATACTTTGTTATATACCCTTTGTTGGCAATGACAGAGGTCAAACGTTTTCTGTAAGTCTTCACATGGTTTTCACACACTGTTGCTGGTATTTTGGCCCATTCCTCCATGCAGATCTCCTCTAGAGCAGTGATGTTTTGGGGCTGTTGCTGGGCAACACGGACTTTCAACTCCCTCCAAAGATTTTCTATGGGGTTGAGATCTGGAGACTGGCTAGGCCACTCCAGGACCTTGAAATGCTTCTTACGAAGCCACTCCTTCGTTGCCCGGGCGGTGTGTTTGGGATCATTGTCATGCTGAAAGACCCAGCCACGTTTCATCTTCAATGCCCTTGCTGATGGAGGTTTTCACTCAAAATCTCACGATACATGGCCCCATTCAATCTTTCCTTTACACGGATCAGTCGTCCTAGTCCCTTTGTAGAAAAACAGCCCCAAAGCATGATGTTTCCACCCCCAGGCTTTACAGTAGGTATGGTGTTCTTTGGATGCAACTCAGCATTCTTTGTCCTCCAAACACAACGAGTTGAGTTTTTACCAAAAAGTTATATTTTGGTTTCATCTGACCATACCATATATTCTCCCAATCTTCTTCTGGATCATCCAAATGCTCTCTAGCAAACTTCAGACGGGCCTGGACATGTACTGGCTTAAGCAGGGGGACACGTCTGGCACTGCAGGATTTGAGTCCCTGGCGGCGTAGTGTGTTACTGATGGTAGGCTTTGTTACTTTGGTCCCAGCTCTCTGCAGGTCAATCACTAGGTCCCCCCGTGTGGTTCTGGGATTTTTGCTCACCGTTCTTGTGATCATTTTGACCCCACGGGGTGAGATCTTGCGTGGAGCCCCAGATCGAGGGAGATTATCAGTGGTCTTGTATGTCTTCCATTTCCTAATAATTGCTCCCACAGTTGATTTCTTCAAACCAAGCTGCTTACCTATTGCAGATTCAGTCTGCACCAGCCTGGTGCAGGTCTACAATTTTGTTTCTGGTGTCCTTTGACAGCTCTTTGGTCTTGGCCATAGTGGAGTTTGGAGTGTGACTGTTTGAGGTTGTGGACTGGTCTTTTATACTGATAACAAGTTCAAACAGGTGCCATTAATACAGGTAACGAGTGGAGGACAGAGGAGCCTCTTAAAGAAGAAGTTACAGGTCTGTGAGAACCAGAAATCTTGCTTGTTTGTAGGTGACCAAATACTTATTTTCCACCATAATTTGCAAATAAAGTCATTAAAAATCCTACAATGTGATTTTCTGGAAATGTTTTTCTTCTCATTTTGTCTGTCATAGTTGAAGTGTACCTATGTTGAAAATTACAGGCCTCTCATCTTTTTAAGTGGGAGAACTTGCACAATTGGTGGCTGACTAAAAACTTTTGTCCCACTGTATAAGGCAAAGCTGCTAAACTTACACCTGTCTTTTTACAGACCGAATACAATACCAAAGAAAGTGAAAGTATAAAATACAACATTCTTTCTATGTCCTAAGACTGTGGTTGCAACTTGTGTGTGTTTGTAAATGTGCATGTGAAAGAACACAGGTGTGTGTGTGTGAGAGAATCACCCTGGCTTGTGTACGATGTCCCTCAGCACTCGAACCGCATCGTCGTTGTTCATATTCTCAAAGTTGATGTCGTTCACCTGTTAGGAGTGAGGAGACAATGTCTGATCTGGTTGGTACGCATTAGGTTTCACCGTAGGAAATTGTAGCAAAACAAGCATTTCTTATTGGACATATTCAGGTAGTTCCACCCTGTTTCAGTCCATTTTCTTCCATTTAATGCATCATGAACTCAACCCTGAATACAACTACTTGATCACCCTGCTCCAATGTTGAATGGGGGCCACATATTTCTGGAGTCACAGACACACCTGCAGCAGCATGTCTCCGGGCTCAATGCGTCCGTCTGCAGCCACAGCCCCTCCTTTCATGATGGAGCCGATGTAGATGCCTCCGTCTCCCCTCTCATTGCTTTGCCCCACGATGCTGATGCCCAGAAAGTTATACTTCTCTACAAGATAGAAAGATAGAGATAGAGGAGGCACATTGAGACAGTGTAGGATCTCTACTTCATATTTGTAGTTAATTAGTTAATATTCCAGTTTGTCAAAAAACGCTTTGAGAACTACGAACAGAGAGGACTATCCAAAGTTTTATTACAATTTATCAGGAAAAGTGAGAAATACAGCAACAGAAATACTTACCCATGTTTAGTGTGACAGTGATGATGTTCAGAGACATGGTGGAGTCTGTGATGCTGCTGAAGGATGAAGACTACAAAGAAGGAGCGGGTAGACAAAGAAGCGTGACGAAAGACGTAAGGTAATTTACATATCAAAATACTGTGTGCGTGTCCGCCCATCTCACCCTTTCCATGTTGGACGTTTTGGGTTTCCGCCGGCGCCGGCGGTGTCGCCTCATCAGGCGAGAGGAGCTCTGCTCTGTGGAACTGCTGAAGCTGGGAGGAGAAAGCCCAAAAGGGTCACAGTATACATAAGGCAAAGGTTCCCACTGGAAGGAGGCAAGAAAGTGGAGGTTAGACAAACGTTGCATGACGGTTAGGTGGAGGGCCTCACCGGCTGGTGGCGTCGTCGTCCTCAGAGTCGAAGCAGCTGGTGGACTCCAGCTCACTGCTCATGAAGGACGAGCAGCTGTCATATTGGCTCAGCTCAGCCCCTCGGCCCACTCGCGAGTAACCGTTCCTCCCACCTGCAGGGGGCGACACGGCACTCAGCGAAAGGCCTCACGCTATAGGCCCAGGCCCTAGGAACGTCATGTAGTTTGGATAACTATAAAGGATGGATCGGTTAAAATGGTGGTAATAGCTTCCCACTGCCCCTTGATAGGTGCATAATCCACCAAGCTTATCCAAAAACTGTCATTTGTCACATCTTCCTCTAGGAAGTGGACAGTAGAGTTAAGAGAGTATGTCAAAGAGGAGTGGAAGAGAGATGCTGAGTGAGTGACTAAAGAGAGGAGTGGAGGGGACAGACTGCTCTCAGACCAGGCTGGTGAGTGGGTTTCCGGCGCGGTCGCTCCCTCTCTCTCCTCTGGGACACCATTGAGCCCGTCTCAGTCTCGTTGTCCAACGAGTCTCGTCCACCTGTGGCCTTCCCACTGCAGTGCGACATGGCGAAACGAATGGAGAAAGGGATGAGGGAGGGGAGAGAAATTGAGAGCAGGTCAGAGGGGGAGAGAGAAAAGAGTGGCGTGTCACAAAAGTAATAATTATTCCATTGAGCAAAAAGTTGTGCTCACGGTTGTCATAGTTTTTAGGCAGATGTTAGAAGCACAAAAACATTATTTGTAAATTCACCCTGTCAATCTACACCGACTTCAGAGCTGGTTTGATAGAGCTAGAGCACAGAATAATTTAGGAAATGACAAACACCATAAACTTGGTTGTTATGGCAGGCTTAAGTAAACATTGGCAAAAAATACATTTGTGGCCAGTAAGCACGTTTCTATCCACTGTTTATGTGAGTAAAGTCATACCGTATTTTAAAGAAAAATCACAATAGCTATGATGGGAAACAGGAAGTTCCGGTAAAAATTGTACATGCCATCAGGTAATTTGTTCGTTCGACAAATAATTATGCGAGAAATGGAGGTGGAAACACCTTTATGCACAAATATTGATACCATCATATCAAAGTAGACTTAGGAGTCAAGCGATTATATGATGTTCTTTCATTTTGTCTGGAAGCTAGTAGGTTTTACAGTTAGCGTTGGGCCAGTAACCGAAAGGTTGCTGGATCAAATCCCTGAGCTGACAAGGTAAAAATCTGCCCTTCTGCCCCTGAACAAGGCAGTTAACCCACTGTTCCCCGGTAGGCCGTCATTGTAAATAAGAATTTGTTCTCAACTGTTAAATAAAAGGTTAAAAAATAATATATATATTTTTTTTTAAATTGCCACCTTTAGCCAGTTAGCTTGGGCGCTTGACTGTCGTTGTTCCGAGTGTTCTAAACTTCACAATGTCCACCTCGGTCAGAGTGTCCAGTGTGCACTCTGACCGCACCAAGAACGAAACGCTGTGAATTTATGAATGGGCCCAGAGTGCACTCTGACACTTTAGGGTGATTTTACAAACACACCCTAAGACATATACAGAGTCTTGGAGAGAGACAAAAACACACTTATTCACAAGCACACATACAACTTCTCTTACACACACACAACCAAAAAAATAACAGTCAAATAGATGTGCTGTCATGACTGTACTGTGATGATTCAGATGGGTCAGATCAGCTTTGCATTGGGTGACATCAACCAAACCCTCTCTCACCTACAGAGGGGGGAGGAGGGAACTGGTGGTGGGGGGTTGAAAGCTCATACCCTGCTGTAAATCAAGGATTAGAACTAACAGCTGTCTCCCTCTCCAAATTCACACAGGAGTGTACCTTTGTTTCACAGAGGTTCTCGACAAAACTCTAAAACATCCTAGAGCAAATACTGGAACAACATCTCTAACATAGAACGTGGGGGATGGTCAGAGGCGATCTTAAGAATAATAATAATGTCATTTTGGTTGTCATTTTGTGACGTCATTAAATATTGTTATAAAGGAAATACTGTAACTTGGAAAGTCTACATACTACATGTACAAAGTGTCCATCCTCTACATGGTGTATGAAATAGGACAAACAGAGTGTTTTTGTTAAGAGAGGGATGTGATCTTAAAAACTATAAGAGGAAATTATTTCTATAACTTTGTACAAGTGAGTAGTCACCACCCCCTTGAGTGAGAATTAACATATGAAACCAGAGAGGCGTTGAGCTGCAGCACACCTTCCAAAGTGGATCGAACTCTGAAATCTCAACAAGGTAGTCACCTCAGGGACAATCACTGGTATGGCTGATTAGCCATCCTAAGTATCTAGAAAAGTGAACTTATGTGGGAGCATTCTACTACTCTTCTCAAATCACCGTATTCTATTACTCTCATCACCAATGGGAACCATCGACACGGCTGGCTAGCCTATCGGTCTCCATCTCCTTTGTAACAAGCCGCCATATTGAGTCAGTCCACTAGGGACCCGTTTCTAATGCATTAAGTGTGTATGTTTATCCTGTAGTTAGCTAGTAAATAAATAATTAAACTAACTTGTGTAAGTACTGAATCATAAGGCTGGGTTTTTTGCAGATGCAGGAGGGTACGACTGTTCAGAATGATGATATGATACGAGGTTATGATTCATCCGTTGACTGTTTATGGAGGTGATAGCTAAAGACCTTTACAGTATAATTTGGGACATGGTAACTTTCGTGGTGCCCAAATTCCTAATGAGTTAATTGTTACATGATTACTTTAAAAATCGGGTAACAAATAAACATAGTTGATTAGATAAATAACAGTCATCAGATTAATGAAAGTAAAGTCACAACAGTACATTGCGCATACATCTGAACAGGCACACACACACAACTAACTGGTAGGATGGTGGTCTGGAGTCCCCGATGCCCCCTGTCCTCTCCAGGGGGGGTGGCGGCAGCTCCAACAAACTCTCAACCACCGAGCCCCCGTCTGAGTGAGCACCGTCCCCTGACACCAGCTGAGGACAGAGAGACCAACGATGAGACCCCAACAATCATGCACCCTCAAATTATTTGCATTCACTATACAGCTATTTTTAGAAATGCGTTTTACAGCAAACCAGGCCTGTAGCCCCAAAGACCAAGCAGAGAGGCAACAAACAGACATACACTGGAAAATAATTACTAATAATTTGTTGACTGAAAATTGACTGCAAAAAGCCCAAACATATGTTTGACTAAAACAATCATTTCAAACCCTGCTTACATTTGTATACAATCACGTGGGAATATACTTGGGAACAGATTTCTTAAATTAAAATCATTTGGAGCTGATTTCCTGGTGTTTGTACAGTCTTATGTCCAACAAGGGGATAAGAAAACTTGGGGGGCCAAATTAAACCACCCGGGGGTGTCAGTTGGGGAACCCTACACTAGTTGTTAATGTCTCCAAAACTAATTTCTCAGTACACACACCATTTCCTTCTTAAACAAACCACCCTTTCACTCCTCACTTTCTTTTGCCACTCTCTGTGATTTAATCTTCTCATTAGGTGCAGTGAAGTTCTTTATTTGAGAGTGATGTCTATGATCCTGTGATTTCAGTTTGTCTTAATCAGAACTCAATTGAGAAAAAGAGGACAAGCAAGGAGGTGCAGAAAAACATCTCAGTCATGAAGACACACACTGGTCTGTGTGTACTGAGAATGTATGAGTTGGAGACAAACAACAAGTGTGTATTCGGAAGATAGCTAAAAAGATTGACGAGAAGTAAAGAGAATGAGAAACAGCGCGCGTGTGTGTAATTAGGGCCGGGACGATACCAGTATTGCGATATTTTTTTCAATGGCAAAAATGAAAACACGAAGAAGATTAAACTCTTTGGTCTTTTAAATCCCCTGCTCTATGTATACTTAACAAAAATCTAAAAACGCAACATTGAACAATTTCAACAATTTTACTGAGTTACAGCTCATAAGAAAATCTGTCAATTTAAATATACATTTTAGGCCCTAATCTATGGAATTTACATGACTGGGCAGGCATAGGTCCATCCATTTGGGAGCCAGGAATACACACTGGAGAGCCAGGCCCAGCCAATTAGAACGAGTTTCCTCAGTTTCATCAGCTGTACGAGTGGCTGGTCTCAGAATATCCCACAGGTGAAAATGTTGAGCGTCTTCACTGCAAGTAGACTGCATGTCTTAATAAAATATAATTAAAAAAATATATTTTTTATTTTTAAGAAGCCTGGTGTGAAGATCCTGGGTTGGTGTGGTTACATGTGGGCTGCGGTTGCGAGGCCAATTGGGCACAGTGACAAATTCTCTAAAGGAATGTTGGAGGCAGCTTATGGTAGAGAAATAAACATTCAATTTTCTGGTAACAGCTATGGTGGACATTCCTGCAGTCAGCATGCCCATTGCACGCTCGTTCAAAATTGAGACATTGTTGCATTGTGCTGTGTGACGAAACTGCAATTTTAGAATGGCCTTTTACTGTCCCCAGCATAAGGTGCACCTGTGTAATGATCATGCTGTTTAATCAGCTTCTTGATATGCCATACCTGTCAGGTGCATGAATTATCCTGGCAAAGGAGAAATGCTCACTAATAGGGATGTATACAAATGTGCGAACAAAATTTAAGAGAAATAAGCTTCCTGTGTGTATGGAAAATTTCTGGGATCTTTTATTTCAGCTCATGAAACCAACACTTTACAAGTTGAGTTTCTATTTTTGTTCAGTATATAATATTGTGTGCTATAGCTAGAAAAAATAAATAGATTTGACCCTGGAGGACAACATAATGTTGTTTGTTTCCAACATTAGGGCTGTTTTCTTAAGTTAATTATGCTTTGTGTTGTTTCCTTGCCACAATACTAATGAGTATCGCAATACTGGTATCGTCCCGGCCCTAGTAATAATGATATTATCAAACAAATGAGTGATGCTCCTCCCCAGAGACAGAGTGATGTTCGGAGTCAATAGCAGCCACAACAGATGGGTGTCATTGACAAACACTTAAGACAAAGGTGGTGTGTGTGTGCTTACCCAAGATACCACACGACCATTAAAACAAGGGAGTTTGGCATTGTCATCAGATATCTCTTCTTTCACCACCCTGCGAGAAAAAGAGAGAACAACATTTACTCAACATGTGTACACAAATGCTGGTAAAGAATGCACTGACACTAGGGTGAAACACTCCCAGCCAACAACAGGAAAACCAACAGTCTAAAACATTTATTTTAATTTTAATAATTTGCTGCTTTAGGCCAAACCCACAAAAGACATTCTAATAATTCACCCCATGGTAGAAACATATGTGCCAAGATCTAAGTCTCAATTTGTTAAATTACCGCGCTAGCTAGTTCAATTACTAAGCTTTGATTTTTAACAATGTGTGCGTCGTGTGCGAAACAAACCTGCAGTGCCAAATTCCAATTTAGCCTGGTGTCAATAGAGCACATTATTTAGCAGGCCGAACATAGATACATATACACAGTGCATTTGGAAACTATTCAGACCCCTTAACTTTGTTACATTACAGCAATATTCTAAAATGGATCCAAAAAATAAACATCTCATAAATCTACACAAACACAATACCTCATAAATGACAAAACAAAAACTGTTAGACATTTATAAAAAATAAACAAATATTACATTTACATAAGTATTCAGACCCTTTACTTAGTACTTTGTTGAAGCACCTTTGGCAGCCTCGAGACTTCTTGGGTATGACACTACAAGCTTGGCACACCTGTATTTGGGGAGTTTCTCCCATTCTTCTCTGCAGATCCTCTCAAGCTTTGTCAGGTTAGATGGGGAGCGTCACTGCACAGCTATTTTCAGGTCTCTCCAGAGATGTTCGATCGGGTTCAAGTCCGGGCTCTGGCTGGTCCACTCAAGGACATTCAGAGACTTGACCCGAAGCCACTCTCTTGGCTGTGTGCTTAGGGTAGAGACAACAGGTCGTTGTCCTGTTGAAAGGGGAACCTTTACCCCAGTCTGAGGTCGTGAGTGGAGCAGGATTTCATCAAGGATCTCTATGTACTTTGCTCCGTAGATCTTTCCCTCGACCCGGTCTCCCATTTCGTGCCACTGAAAAACAACCCCACAGCATGCTTCACAGTAGGGATGGTATTGGCCAGGTGATGAGAGGTGCTTGGCATTCAGGCCAAAGAGTTCAATCTTGGTTTCATCAGACCAGAAAATCTTGTTTATCATGGTCAAAGTCCTTTAGGTGCTTTTAGGCAAATTCCAAGCGGGCTGTCATGTGCATTCTACTGAGGAGTGACTTCCGTCTGGCCACTCTACCATTAAGGCCTGATTGGTGGAGTGCTGCAGAGATGGTTGTCCTTCTGGAAGACTCTCCCATCTCCACAAAGGAACCCTGGAACTCTATCAGAGTGACCATTGGGGTCCTTCAACACTTCAGGAATGTTTTGGTAACCTTCCCCATATCTGTGCACCAACACAATCCTGTCTTGGGGCTCCGTGGACAATTCCTTTGACCTCATGGCTTGGTTTTTGCTCTGACATGCACTGTCAACTGTGGGACCTTATATAGACAGGTGTGTGCTTTTCCAAATCATATTCAATCATTTTAAATTACCACAGGTGGACTCCAATCAAGTTGTAGAAACATCTCAAGGATGATCAATAGAAACAGGATGCACCTGAGCTCAATTTCAAGTCTTATAGCAACAGGTCTGAATACTTATGTAAATAAGGTATTTATGTTTATATCATTTTTATTTTTTGGCAAACATGTCTAAAAACCTGTTTTGGATTTGTCATTATGGGGTATTGTGTGTAGATTGATGAGGACATTTTTTACAATAAGGCTGTAGTGTAACAAAATGTGGAAAAGGTGAAGGGGTCTGAATACTTTCCCAATGCACTGCATCTCAGTGGTGCATTCAGTCCCATTGCAGACCGGTTTGAGATCAAATACATAACCTGTCCTGACCCTCAATCTGAAGAGTTGGACTTCTACCAGGAGCTCAATCTGGCAAAGCCCTTTGGGAGTTCCCCACCGTCCGGATAGACAGTTAGACCTAAGCCATTCTCTATAAAACAGGCCATTGAGGTTTCACTTTTTTACATTTTACTCAACGAAAGTATTCAACACTGATGTTACCCATTTCTGACATGCACTGTATTTTGAAACATCCAAACGCTCTGAAGGAACACAAGAGCTATCCAAATCACCTTACTGATAAGTTTAAGGCCATTTTCAGTGACTAATGGGACATGGAATGATTTCCTTTACCATTTCACACGCAAAGGGCTGGCTTGTAAACTTGCTAGTGAACAACAGCAGCGCATTCCCGAGTAAGTGACCGACCGTAATGTCCAACCAACCAGTCTACTGCGTCCCTTTTTTTGACAACAACAGCAGGAGAGAATAGACCATTAACCTGGTCTGTTGGCCTTCTCCCTGATGTTAGCCACTTCACTTTACTGGCTATTATACAACCGATAGGTAACTAGATAGCCCACCTCTCAATTATCCATACTTGAATCTTGTGCAATAGGAAAATTGACAATGTTGTCTAGTTTCATAAATAATTTGAACGTTAGTTAGCTCAAATATATAACGGTTACAATAGCTAGCTAACTAACGTTAACTGTGTAATAAGATTTTTTTTAAAGCGACGAATAACGTTAAACAAAGGAATAACAAACTCAAGCCATGATTACAATGAAAACGTTGATTAGCTAACGTTAGCCAACCCGTTTTGACAAATTATAATTTAATTGTGAAAGAATAGTTAACGTTCCCGTAACAGACTGTTTAGATGCTAATAATGCTCACCCAAAATCGTCATCCATAGATTTGAAGAAGAACTTGTAGTTCGGTTTCTTCAGAACATTTTTGAAGTCTGCAAGTGTGACCCTGTCCGCGGGCACTGCCAATTTGACCAGGTAAGGTGTTTCCTGGTCGTCGAGGTGATATATGACTTTGGTCTCCCCCATTGTGGGCTGCTGGGGCGAGGCAGGCAGGGTACATCAAGCCGCGGTCCTGGAAGGCTCCCTTTCGGGCCTCGGCTCCCCGCGGTGCTGCGGTGATTCCCCCGGCTTTCTGGCCAGCCGGCAGGCTACCAGTTGTTATTTTGAATCCTTTTAACTCGCTACTGTAGCAACCTAACGTTAGCTAGTATTAGCTAGCTATTTAGAAGCACCTTGCTCCAAAAAAATTCAGCCAGACAAAGACTATTATGTACCCGGATATTATGTTACCAATTTGAAAGGGCGCAACCTACCAAATGTATCTACATTCCAATCTTGACTAAATGTGAATTTAGGCAGTCGTTGTTCACGCTAGCTGGCAGTTACTTTGTTGAATAAACACGAAGAATCCTTCCTCCTGAGTTCAGAATGCAGTCTACAACAAACAACCACCAACCCTAAAATAAACGTGCTCCCTCTACCGGAGAGGAGGAAAGAAAAATAATCGCAATGGTTTTTCAAGGAATAACCTTACTTCGGGATTTTGGCAATTAAACCCGTTTTCTACTTCCCCAGAGTCCATAAACGAATGTATAAATGTTTAAGTCTCTGCAAGTTAGAGGTTTCACGAGTCAATGCTAAATTGTATGTAGCTACACCACAGATAGAACAATGTCGAGACAGATATTTCACTGGATGTATAAATGTGTAGCATAAATTTGGAGGAAGCCCACTGGCCAGCAGTGGGAGAAGATGGAAAGAGATGGATTTTGGCCGATATTCTGAACATTTTATAATTTAATTTATAATTAATTTGATCTCAAAACAGCTTTCTGTTCCCAAAACTATAATGTGTTATGAACAGAGTGGACTAAGTGTTGTAGACTTTACCCTTTGCAAAATACTTATAAAATCGCGTTGTTTAGGAGTGCAAAGGCGAATTTAGGTATTCCACAAACTCACTTCATAGAGGAGTTGTTCCCTAACGGAAATACGCAGATTATGCTAGAACGCGCCAATAGGATCTTGTGCTTGGCTCTTTTATTTAACTAGGAAAGTCAGTTAAGAACAAATTGTTATTTACAATTTTTACCTTTATTTTACTAGACAGGTCAGTTAAGAACAAATTCTTATTTTCAATGACGGCCTAGGAACAGTGGGTTAACTGCCTGTTCAGGGGCAGAACAACAGATTTGTACCTTGTCAGCTCGGGATTTGAACTTGCAACCTTTCAGTTACTAGTCCAACACTCGAACCACTAGGCTACCCTGCTGACAATGACAGCCTATTCTGGCCAAACCCTAACCCGCTCTATGGGACTACCGTCAGACAATTCCTCATCTCCCACCGCTTCTAATGTGACTATCCCCGTTGCTTCTCCCTCTTTTTCCTCTGCCCCGCTACAAAGTTTCTCCCTGCAGGCAGTCACTGAGTCCGAGGTGCTAAAAGAGCACCTGAAACTTGACCCCAAAAAAACATCTGGGTCTTTTTTTCTTTTTTTTACTCCTTTCCCCCAATGTCCTGGTATCCAATTGGTAGTTACAGTATTGTCTCATCGCTGCAACTACCGTACGGACTCGGGAGAGGCGAAGGTCGAGAGCCGTGTGTCCTCTGAAACACAACCCAACCAAGCCGCACCGCTTCTTGACACAATGCACACTTAACCCGGAATCCAGACGCACCAATGTGTCGGAGGAAACACCGTACACCTGGCGACTGTGTCAGCGTGCACTGCACCCGGCCCGCCACAGGAGTCGCTAGTGCACGATGGGACAAGGACATCACTGCTGGCCAAACCCTCCCCTAACCCGGACGATGCTGGTTGATGCTTATTTATTAAACCCTCTTAGGCCTCACTCCCCCCTATCTGAGATATCTACTGCAGCCCTCATCATCCACATACAACACCCGTTCTGCCAGTCACATTCTGTTAAAGGTCCCCAAAGCACACACATCCCTGGGTCGCTCCTCTTTTTAGTTCGCTGCAGCTAGCGACTGGAACGAGCTGCAAACACTCAAACTGTACAGTTTGATCTCAATCTCTTCATTCAAAGACTCAATCATGGAACACTCTTACTGACAGTTGTGGCTGCTTTGCGTGATGTATTGTTGTCTCTACCTTCTTGCCCTTTGCGCTGTTGTCTGTGCCCAATAATGTTTGTACCATGTTTTGTGCTGTTACCATGCTATGTTGTTGTCTTAGGTCTCTTCTTTATGTAGTGTTGTCTCTCTGTCGTGATGTGTGTTTTGTCCTATATTAATATTTTAAACTGTATTTAAACTCCCAGGCCCCGTCCCCACCGGAGGCCTTTTGCCTTTTGGTAGGCCGTCACTGGAAATAAGAATTTGTTCTTAACTGACTTGCCTACTAGTTAAATAAAGGTTCAATTATTATTTATATTTTTTAAATCGGCAAGGACTAGGGAGTTTTTTTTAGGATAAAAATAAACAGAATATAGCTATAAGCACAGGCAAAATTCTAGAGGAAAACCTGGTTCAGTCTGCTTTCCAACAGACGCTGGGAGACAAATTCACCTTTCAGCAGGACAATAACCTAAAACACAAGGCCAAATATACACAGGAGTTGCTTACCAAGAAGACATTGAATGTTCCTTAGTTTTGACTTAAATTGTCTTGAAAATATTTGGTAAGACATGAAAATGTCTGTAAAACAATGATCAACAACCAACTTGACAGAGCTTGAAGAATGCAAATATTGTGCAATCCAGGTGTGCAAAACTCTTAGTGCCCGATTCCGACAGAGGAATTACGCCTTTCTTATGCACCCCTTTCCTACACACTTCTCAGTATTTAGTATTGACTTACCTTATGAAGGTGCGTAATGGGCTTCGCAGGTGTGTTTCCCTTGCGTGTGCTGAATAAAATGTAATTCAACTGCTGAAAACCCTCCTTGCTGGCCAACATATTTTCTCATGTTTATTACATTTATCTTAAGCCATCCCATTAAATACAGTGTACCTTCAATTAGAATTTTGTTGACAGATTTGAATACATTGAGAGAACGGGTTCAGAAAATAGGCATCAATGAAAGAAAGCCATCCAATTATATGCATATTCATCTCCGTGTTAATACCAACTGGTACATTTAAAAATAACAAGATTATTTTGGCACATTTTAGGGTTAGGAAAGTATATACACTGCTCAAAAAAATAAAGGGAATACTAAAATAACACATCCTAGATCTGAATGAATGAAATATTCTTATTAAATACTTTTTTCTTTACATAGTTGAATGTGCTGACAACAAAATCACACAAAAATGATCAATGGAAATCAAATTTATCAACCCATGGAGGTCTGGATTTGGAGTCACACTCAAAATTAAAGTGGAAAACCACACTACAGGCTGATCCAACTTTGATGTAATGTCCTTAAAACAAGTCAATATGAGGCTCAGTAGTGTGTGTGGACTCCATGTGCCTGTATGACCTCCCTACAACGCCTGGGCATGCTCCTGATGAGATGGCGGATGGTCTCCTGAGGGATCTCCTCCCAGACCTGGACTAAAGCATCCGCTCAGGCTACCTCTGGCGAGCACATGGAGGGCTGTGCGGCCCCCCAAAGAAATGCCACCCCACACCATGACTGACCCACCGCCAAACCGGTCATGCTAGAGGATGTTGCAGGCAGCAGAACGTTCTCCACGGCGTCTCCAGACTCTGTCACGTCTGTCACATGCTCAGTGTGAACCTGCTTTCATCTGTGAAGAGCACAGGGCGCCGCCAGTGGTGAATTTGCCAATCTTGGTGTTCTCTGCAAATGTCAAACGTCCTGCACGGTGTTGGGCTATAAGCATAACCCCCACCTGTGGACGTCAGGCCCTCATACCACCCTCATGGAGTCTGCTCAAACGGTCAGAAACAGACACATGCACATTTGTGTCCTGCTGGAGGTCATTTTGCAGGGCTCTGGCAGTGCTCCTCCTGCTCCTCCTTGCACAAAGGCGGAGATAGCAGTCCTGCTGCTAGGTTGTTGCCCTCCTACGGCCTCCTCCACGTCTCCTGATGTACTGGCCTGTCTCCTGGTAGCGCCTCCATGCTCTGGACACTATGCTGACAGACACAGCAAACCTTCTTGCCACAGCTCGCATTGATGTGCCATCCTGGATGAGCTGCACTACCTGAGCCACTTGTGTGGGTTGTAGACTCCGTCTCATGCTACCACTAGAGTGAAAGCACCGCCAACATTCAAAAGTGACCAAAACATCAGCCAGGAAGCATAGGAACTGAGAAGTGGTCTGTGGTCACCACCTGCAGAACCACTCCTTTATTGGGGGTGTCTTGCTAATTGCCTATAATTTCCACCTGTTGTCTATTCCATTTGCACAACAGCATGTGAAATTTGTCAATCAGTGTTGACAGTTTGATTTCACAGAAGTGTGATTGACTTGGAGTTACATTGTGTTGTTTAAGTGTTCCCTTTATTTTTTTGAGCAGTGTATATGAATCATTTAAAAAAAATTATGCACAAAATATACAGATGAATCAAAAATACAGTGGTTTAATTCATTCTGAAAATTGCCACATTGTTATTTAACCCACGGTGATGTTTGAAGATTAGTGTACATAGAATTATAATAGGGAGAATAATGTACAATAGTAGTCTATACCCTCTATTGCCTGCACTAATCATGGAACTGTGGGATGACACAGTCAAGTGTTGTGCCATGGGTCAGGATGAAACTGTAACGGCTTGGTCTGCGCTCTGCTCCATAAATATTACATATTATTTTAATGTTATAAACTGTTACTAATGATCCTCAGCAACAACCACATGGCCGCATTTACAGAGGAAATTAAGCAAGTTAGGCTATACCAACTGAAGGGAACTAACAGTAAATTGGCAGTTAAATGTGTTATTAGGCCTACTGACAGTCGATACTGATAGTGGCTAATATTTAACACGATAGAAATAAGAAACAGAGAAAACTGGGGTAGCATATAATTAAGACATTCGAGAGTGCCCATTGCTGTAAGTTAAAAGGCCATACAATTTAAATTCTGTGTAATGCCACAGCTTTTCATAAAGTTCACTGTGGGAAAGTTGATATGCTTCAGTTTGCTGCCATTTTACTGGTTTCACATCTGTCTCCACCGATTACAATATAAAATAGATCTAAAACACGTAATTTATATTTACAATTCCTTTATCCAAACCGATGACTCATTAACCTAACTCTTATCGTTATAAATTACAGTATATGGAGAATGCTGTCATTTCTATCGGAAAAATAGTTGATGCCTTTTCCACTTGAAACCGGCAGATTTGCTCAACATGGTTTCCTCTTGCTTAAAGGTGGTGGAATTATGAGGGAATTAAGTCAAGGTCAGAATACGGCATATCTATTGACACCTCCTCCACATCTTCATTTATTTGATCTCCACCAAGAACGAATAGCAAGTGAATAGCGTGCTATTCTCGTGCTTAAATTCAAGGTAGGAATACGCATAGAGAAAAGTGCATAAAAATGGAATAACATTCCATTTACGCGCCCATAACTCGGGTAGGAATCAGGGCCTTTGAGACTTACACAGAAAGACTCACAGGTGTAACCGCTGCCAGAGGGGATTCTAACATGTATTGATTCAGGGGTGTGAATACGTATGTAAATAAGATATTTCTGTACTTAATTTTCAATTAATTTGCAAATATTTCTAAAAACATGTTTTCACTTTGCCATTATAGGTTAGTGTGTAGATGGATAAGATTTAAAACAAAATATTGAATCCATTTTGAATTCATACAAAATGTGGAATAAGTGAAGGGGTTTGAATAGTTTCTGAAGGCACTGTATATACCAACTTTGCACACAGGCTTGGGGCAATATTAATCTAATACTTTTTTCTATTACGTCCCTATGAACTTGCAAAATATTGCCAAGTTGAACAACACTCTTCTATTACCTATTTAAGAAAGCTTGTAGTCCAGGGAAAAAACATATTTGCATCAGTCTGCTCATTGTCTTTAATCACATTCCATATTTTGAAGCAGTTTCTGGCAAGACTAACTCTGCAAAATCATCTAAATAATCATTGCACAAATGACACTTCATGTGTACAGTACATCTGTGAGATATTTTAAGAGTGCTGGGATCATTCATGGGCACAAATATTAATAGAATAAACTAAAATAATAAAACAATACAAATAATAAGCCTAACCATAATAATAATCATTACCATAATCATCATCCCACTTGAGACCACTGGTATTATCAGGGGAACTGAAAGGTTGTGCCAGAGACATTCTATTGAGCCCTATGCCATCCTCAGAACCGGAAGCAGTTCCTGTCTTCTATCATACAGAGCGGCGCCTGACAGGACTCAGTGCCAGTTGGTCTTGCACAGACAACAGTTCTTCCTGCCCACGGTTTCTCTTTGAGAGATGTCAATAGTGGTTTGATCATTAGTGCGCACAGGATAGCAAAATAGTTTTACTTCCTGTTGTTCCTCAAGCCAAAATGGCATTTAATGAAACTCTGGGCCTGTTTTTGAGACTTGAACTCAATTTTTTTCCCCCCATATTCCATCCAAGGATGGGTAGGGTATGGGTTGTACTTTATATGCCTCTTGAAAACTTCTGCTACGAGATCCTTTTTATTCATGTGCCAAACTCTGAAGCAGTTTCTGTCTGGTATCATACAGAGTGCTACCTGACAGGACTCACACTGCCAGTTGGTCTGGCTTTCCTTGCACAGACAACATTTCTTCCTGCCGCTAGATTTTCTTTGAGAGGAGTCAACAGTGGTAGGATCAATTATGGGTACAGGGTAGCATGGTCGCTTCACTTCCACCAATTCCTTCTCTTCTTCTGGTTGTTCTTCTTCCTCCTCCTCCTCTGAAGACTCTTCTTCAGCCTCCTCCTGCTTACCAATGTCAGCAAGCTGCAGGCACAGCTGTTCCCTGAACTGCTTGTGGGTCATGGGCTTTTTCTTCTTCATCTGGGCCATGTCCTTCTGCAGGAGGAAGCTGTTCACCACAGCAATGTCTATAAAGTGGAAGAAGAAGGTCTTGTACCACTTCATGGTTTTGTGGGCCACACTGTAGCATTTGATAAGGGAATCAGACAGGTCCACACCCCCCATATACTTGTTGTATGGCTTGATTGCCTCTGGGACGGGTATGCACTGTGTTGTCCAGGATCCATTTTTGCTCTGTTTCCTGATTTTGACCTGCTCCCCTGCGAATGCCTTATGAATGGTGGTACACATGGTGACTGGTTGTGCGCCCATCCACTTGGTGAAGAGCAGCTCCCCATCACGGAGCCAGCGGATGGTTCCCTTCTCTGCTCGAGCAGGCATGCTGTTCTCTCGGATGCCCACACGGATTTCACGTATGGTTCCGCATGCTCCCAATTTCTTTTTGTACAGGTCACGGAAGAAAGTTGTGCTGGTGAAGAAGTTATCAACATAAATGTGGTATCCTGTGCCCAAGTAAGGCACCTTCAACAGGTTCATGGCAACATCATAGCTCTCCCCTTTGCCTGAAGCAGATGGGTTTTTGGTCATAAAGACATTGAAGTCGCAGGTGTAGCCATTTCTTGAATCTGCTAAAACATACAGCTTGAATCCATACCTGTAGGACTTGGATTTAATGTATTGTTTGAGGCTGTGGCGGGCCTTGGAGTGCACCATGCGCTCATCAATGGAAAGGTTCTGGAATGGGTGGTAGAAGGCTCTGCATGCATCCAAAATCTGGTCTTTTAGAGGTTTGATTCTCATGAGCAGATCATAGTCCGCAGTCCCCTTCTTCTTGTCGTTTTCCTCATCCTCTGCTGGGTCACTCATGTGCAGTGAATAGGTGATTGCCCGAAATCTTGTCATAGTCATGACTGTACAACAAAAAGGAAGGCAATATATTCTGTTTCGATTCCAGTAGTCTGATACAGTGTGTACATTCAGCAGACCCATATAGATTACAATGCTGAGGTATTTGTACATTTCCTCCACAGATACAGGTTTCCATGGTTCTTTGATTCCATGTTCTTGTCTTCTCTTGGCATTCTTGTTGGTGTTTGAGCAGAGTGTATCAACAACAGCATTACTGAAGAAGAGCTGGAAGAGCTCTAGAACAGTGTAGTTCTTTGAAGTGTCTAGCTGGGGTCCAGGAGTCCTAGCTGGTTCGAAAGGTAACCATTTATGCTCTTGGTCTGGTTCATCCTCAGTCCTCCACTTCCTCTCTGACCCACTGAAAAGAGGTGTGGCTGCTTGAGCTCTGTTTTTGGATTTGGCAGGGCTGGGTGTCCAGGGGGGAGAGGATGGAGGCCTGGCCTTCCTTTGCGGTGCTGCTTTGGGGCTAGAGGTGAGTTTTGTTATTTTTGAAGCCCTGCTCTCGATTACTTCTGTATCAGGGCGAAGGTCTTCTCCATCTTCCTCACTTGACTCTGAAGCTTCGATCTTAGGGCGAGAGGAGATGCCCCTTACCCTGAGCCGTGTCGTAATTGGAGGAGAGTCATCTCCCCCTCTAGTCTCTGTAACTTCTGTCCCATCTGGAGGGTATTCATCCTCCACTATAGTCTCTGTAACTTCTGTCCCATCTGGAGGGTATTCATCCTCCACTATAGTTTCTGTAACTTCTGTTCCATTGGGAGGGGATTCTTCCCCCTCCATAGCCTCTGAAGGTTCCGTCAGATAAGGAAGGTCTTCATTCTCATCTCTGAAAAACAATTAATAAAATAATAGAATATGTTTTAGGTGGTGCCATACATATAAACAGCATCATTGTGACAATCTGGTTTCTATCAACTTACTTAGAGAAAGGTTGGGTTTGTCGATAAAATTACATATTTATGCAAATAATACTGAATGGAGAGCTTGACAGTCCATAAGGCCAATATGAGAGATTTTCTAACCCGTTTAATATTGTTTGTTTACAAATACATTTTATACAGTTTAACTAATCCCATGAGACATTAGTGTTATTTTTCAAGAATCAATAGGTATACACTACCGGTCAAAAGTTTTAGAACACCTACTCAAGGGTTTTTCTTTATTGTTTACATTGTAGAATAATAGTGAATACATCAAAACTATGAAATAACACATATGGAATCATGCAGTAATCAACAAAAAAAAAAGTGTTAAACAAATATTTTAGATTCTTCAAAGTAGCCACCCTTTGTCTTGATGACAGCTTTGCACTCTCTTGACATTCTCTCAACCAGCTTCACCTGGAATGCTTTTCCAAAGGTCTTGGAGTTCCCACATATGCTGAGCACTTGTTGGCTGCTTATCCTTCACTCTGCGGTCCAACTCATCGCAAACAATCTCAATTTGGTTGAAGTCGGGGGATTGTGGAGGCCAGGTCATCTGATGCAGCACTCCATCAATCTCCTTCTTGGTAAAAATAGCCCCTACATAGCCTGGAGGTGTGTTGGGTCATTGTCCTGTTGAAAAACAAACCAGATGGGATGGCGTATTACTGCAGAATACTGTGGTAGCCGTGCTGGGTTAAGTGTGCCTTGAATTCTAAATAAATCACAGACAGTGTCACCAGTAAAGCACCCCCACACCATAACACCTCCTCTATGCTTTACGGTGGGAAATACACATGCAGAGATCATCCGTTCACCCACAAAAACACAGCAGTTGGAACCAAAAATCTCATATTTGGACTCTAGACCAAAGGGCAAATTTCCACCGGTCTAATGTCCATTGCTCTGGTTTCTTGGCCCAAGCAAGTCTCTTCTTATTATTGGTGTCCTTTGGTAGTGGTTTCTTTGCAGAAATTCGACCATGAACGCCTGATTCATGCAGTCTCCTCTGAACAGTTGATGTTGAGATGTGTCTGTTACTTGAACTCTGAAGCATTTATTTGGGCTGCAATCTGAGGTAAAGTTAATTGCCGATTTCTGAGGCTGGTAACTCTAATGAACTTATACTCTGCAGCAGAGGTAACTCTGCATCTTCCTTTCCTGTGGCGGTCCTCATGAGAGCCAGTTTCATCATAGCGCTTGATGGTTTTTGAGACTGCACTTTAAGAAACTTTCAAAGTTCTTGAAATGTTCCATATTGACTGACCTTCATGTCTTAAAGTAATGATGGACTGTCATTTCTCTTTGCTTATTTATGCTGTTCTTTCCATAATATGGACTTGGTCTTTTACCAAATAGGGCAATATTTTGTATACCACCCCTACCATGTCACAACACAACTGATCGGCTCAAACACATTAAGGAAAGAAATTCCACAAATGTACTTTTAACAAGGCACACCTGTTAATTGAAATGTATTCCTGGTGACTACCTCATGAAGTTGGTTGAGAGAATGCCAATAGTGTGCAAAGCTGTCAAGGCAAAGGGTGGCCTGTTGAAGTATCTAAAATATATTTCGATTTGTTTTAACACTTTTTGGTTACTACATGATTCCATGTGTTATTTCATAGTTTTGACATCTTCACTATTATTCCACAATGTAGAAAAAAATAAAGAACAACCCTTGAATTAGTGGGTGTTCTAAAACTTTTGACTGGTAGTGAATATAATTAACAAACTATAAATATCACACTGGGTGTGGTAATTTCAATAAATAAAAATGCAAATTACTCAATATCAAAATGTGTAAAATGGGTGTTAGAATGTTAAAGATATTTAAGCAAACAATACTGAGTGGATGCTTAAATTAAAATGCTATCCACTCTGAATAATGTAATAGTTCAACTCACAGGTCCAAAAGTCGATCCAACTCCTCTTCAAAGATTGAATCTAGAAATGAATTGTTGCTGCCACATGCCTGAAATTCTCCATCAGAATTCATTTTTCCTGCTTCCTTTCCATTATCATCTTGAACAACACTGCTGTTCTCAGGTTGCATTGCCTTCTTCCTGGAAGGTATTTCAGACAAAAACAATGGAAATTAATTCACACAATTTAAGTGGGAGCCCAAGACTGGAGCACAGAGAAAACAATTGATCATATGATGCATGTTCTCAACTCATTAACTGTGTGTGCCATATTTCTAAATACCAGTAGAATGATCAACATCAAATGTGGAGAAGGGGAGCAAAGACTGGAGTCATACCAGATTTGTAGCTTGCAGCAATAGGAGTCAAGGTGCAGACAAAAATCACAAGAAAGTCAAGAAATATAGGTGTGAATCTTGCTCACAGGACCAACCTATGAAGGTTAAATGTAATGTATTTAATCAGCATTAAATCAGCAATCTGCATTTAATAGTGAGGCTGTGACTCACTATCTTTCTTGCTGTTTTGTGCAATCGTTGATAAAAATTAGCTTTTTCTCTGTTTGTGATAAAGGACTTTCATAGATAGTAATGCAGAACCATTAATTTGCATTAGAACACATTTTTGCATTTTATGTGACGTAATGGTTTTACATGGTCATTTTTTGGAATACGTGTTCTTTGGGAGAAGTATTTTAACATGATTGCAATTTATATTAAAGTACTTCAGGCATACTACCTCTTATCGCATTCAGAGAGGGAGCGTTTGTCCTGCACCTCCTCCAGCTCCATCTTGGCTGTTTGTCCACTGGTTCTGCCTGAAGCCAAAACACATGATCGCAGCCATAACGTCATTCTACCAAACCCATATGGTTCCACAGCAGCACTTGGGCCTTTCAGTTATATATGCTTAATATTTACGTGTCTAACAGGTTACATAACCCAAACACCATCCCAAATTCTTACTAGAGATATGCACCTCTGTTATTACCTCTCTCTTCCGCCGCTGCTCAACACAGAGTTCGCACAACAACGCAACCAAAAACAACATATAGCACATACACGCCAGCTAACAATTCTACTTCTTTTTTGGTATTTTGACTGTCAGCAAACAGATGTAATAAGTACATGCCGCCACCTACTGTATTGCCTATGTATCAGCCTACTATTCGGAGGTATGAATCATAGAGTACAGCAGTATGAGTCACAACACCCATAAAACCTAGCGGTCAAACAAGGAAATTGTTCCAATGAGGACTATGTTTTGTGTAGACTTACCCTGGCGTGACGTTTTGATAACCAACTAAATCTCTCTAGGACAAGGTGACTTTTATCAGTATATTCGCCTGAATTTACCCCGACAAAAATGAAACGCTAGTTAGGCTATCATAAAGAACTACAAATGCCATGATGATCTGGACGAGACTGATGAATCGAGACAAAGGTAAGAATCTCTGGATTAACTATCTAATGTTAGCTACATTTTGTAATTAATACATTGGCTACATTTCTTTAAATTGGCAATTATGTGAACTGCCTTGTGCAAGTTTTAAATTGACACAATATCTGTTAGGAAGGTGTCAGCTAGGGATGGCGGGCAGGAGCTCGCAGGGATTTGTAGTATTGCATTATGTCTACTTTAATACTAATTAGCACTTTCGATTTGGAGAGTAAGTAGTGCCGAATATATGGATAAAAGTCACCTTGTCCGAGAGAGATTTACATGGTTATTAACGTCATGCCAGGGTAAGCTATTTAAAAAAAACACAGCCCTTATTTGAAGTGTTTCTAAAATTCCCCATGAGAACAATGAATGGTGGAAAAACGATTGGAACCATTTTGGTTCACTAGGTTTTATCGGTATTATGACACCTCCACTGTGGGGGGGCTCTATTACACGTTGTAATCCATAGATAAATAAATGCCCTACCAACTAACCCTGGATCCATTAAAAATTCACCACTATTCCACTACTTTGGCCCCATCTGATCCTTCTCCAGGCCAGCAGCCTGTGAGGACGGAACACTATAGTTCAAAACATCATGTAACTCTTCTGCAGTAAAATCTTGTACACCAAAGTACTTCTCTGCAGCTGCCACCACATCTATCCTCTGTGATTTATGTTCCATTCCTGCGGTACAATTGACAACCATGCCATGAATGCCCCCCCAAAAAAATCTTATTGAAGCACATGTTGTTTTATCACTCTCTATTGGCCTCCCTACTCTTAGAATCCCTCACCCTGGATCTATCTCCCTCTCTTCACTGCCTTAGCAGTCGAACACCTTCTGTACTACTCTGATCCGGGCAACCTCAAACAGCCTTTCTCTCACCGGACACCTCTGATCTCCAGCACCATGGGTACCCCCACTAAACATTCCTTTGTCTCATGTTCTCCTGCACACTTCTCACATCTAGGAATCTCTCTCCTACACACTGCTGCCACATGACCATAAGATTGACACCTAAAACACCATAATGGGTTCGGGAAAAAAGCTCTCACGGGATAACTGACACATCCTAAATTGACTTTATCTGGTAAAGACATACATCAAAATGTAGTAGTACAGACAGTGTATTGTCTGTTTAACCACGCTCTCCACCGGTCTGCGTCACACCAAACGGCGGGCGTCAAAGACACCGGGAAACTTCAACTTCAGCTGACCTTCCTCAACACTTAACTTCACTCCAGTTATCACTCCTTTCAACAGCACCCTGCTCTGGAGAGGAAAGCAAGTCACAGTTCTTCTCCCCAATCGCGTGGTGGGGAGCGCACGCTCCTACTGGACAGCAGAAATGCAAAAAATCTACATGATTCCGCTTCAAGTCACTGTCACCGACCCAACATTCCCCAACCTCTTCTCCACATATGGATCTGCCAGATGTTAAGGATCCATTGTCTCCAGACATTTCACTCTCACTGGGCCAGAATAGCTCTTCCAAAGGTTCTGTGTGATCCATATTAACTCAAAACATCTTCCACTTTTCTCCTTTTTTTCCTGTATGCTGTCCATGCTGCCCCCCCCCCCCCCCCCCCAACATCTTCCACAGACCATAACACCATCAATCTTCTGCTTAATCAGATCTTCCAGAAGGCATGTGCATTCCACCATTCCATATTATTTACTTATATGTTCCACTTTTCAAATTTTTGTTGAACATTGCAGATTGAAATAACATGAATAGAGCCGATGAGATTCCTTATTCTATATGTCAGAGAGGCATGTTTGTGCTACATAGCCTATTTCTATCTGAATGTTCCAAAGCGTTGCGTCCTGCTGAACAGGGGTGTAATCATTAGTCCAAAGAGTTGCAACGAAAATGAGAGTTCATGTAGTTCCCTCCCCGTTTTGTTCCGTTTGCTTTCGTTTAAGATAACATTTTGCAACAGAATCGATGTAATGAATACATCCCAGTTCTTTGGGGTCGAAGAAAGCTGTAAAAAGTCAATGTGTGCGTCTTATGGCCTTTGTATTATCTGTAATTTGTTGTTCTTGTTTGTTTGTATACTGGTCTTTTGTGGGGTACAAATAACCTTGGCATGACCCTGGACAACACCCTGTTGTTCTCTGCAAACATCAAAGCAGTGACTTGCTTCTGCAGGTTCATGCTCTACAACATCCGTAGAGTACAACCCTACCTCACACAGGAAGCGGTGCAGGTCCTAACCCAGGCACTTGTCATCTCCCGTCTGGACTATTGCAACTCGCTGTTGGCTGTGCTCCCTGCTTGTGCCATCAATTTCATTTTTAGTTTAATTTAACCTTTATTCAACTAGGCAAATCAAATCCCTGCAATTTATCCAGAACGCTGCAACCCGCCAGGTTTTCGACCCTCCCAAGTTCTCCCATGTCACCCCGCTACTCCTACTGGCTTCCAGTCTAAGCGCGCATCCACTACAAGACCATGGGGCTTGCCTACAAAGCAGCAAGAGGAATTGCCCCTCTCTCTCTTGAGGCTATGTTCAAACCCTACACCCTAAACAAGATCAATAAGGGAGCTTTTTTTGAGTTGCATATCTCACGTCTTCACTGTTCTTTCATGCTCAATGATGCACCATGGCCTCTCCACTTATATTGGAGCAGTTTTGAATGATTTCATATGTGGTATGATTACTAGTTAGGATATTGCAGATCTGGACAACTATCCACCTACCACTATTGTCATTAAGAATGATGGATAGAGGGCAGGATAGGCACCGGTAGACTACACTGACCTGTGTGGTATAGTTAGCGGACAGGAAAGCATAGTGCATAAGGGAAGTTCCAAAACATCTTGAAATAGGAGAGAGATGTTTAGGGACAATACAATTATCCTACCTAGACTAGCCTACAACACTGCATTGCAATGAATAATTGAATTAGGCTATTGTTTACAGGTGAGTACAACATTTGACTCTAAGGCATGTATACTGCAGGAAAATTGTCATTTGAATAATGACACAAAAGCCCTGTGATTTTCTAGATTTCATTCCATTTGCATCAGTTGTGGGTCTACTCTCAACAGTTTATAAAGTAGAGAAAGGCACAGTAGCAGCCCAGTCCACACCCTCTGCCCAATAAATACAAAAACTCCCCAAAGCGAAAAAAACAAAACAAAGTTAGACATTTCTTACTGTCCCTGTGTAGATCAATACCATTTAGTGCATATTGGGTTTTAGTCAACCTATGGATAGTATTCATCTGAGCAAAATTATTGAAACCCAAAGGAAGTCACCATTTTATTTTAGATACATTTGGTCCACAAAAACTCACCACCATCTTCTTCTTCTTCTTGCATCCAACGAAAGTGCGTTTGGCCACACCATTTCTTTTTTTCCACTTCCTTTTGCTCCATCATGGCCGCCGTTGGCCACAACCTGGAACAGCACAAACACACCCCCGGCCTAAGTAGTTCAGATGATATCCCATACAGAAGGACCACAAACCCCATTTTCATTCATCCATGAAATCCCAAGTCATCTCGACATCTTGTTAATGTCAGAACATTGCAAGCCAAACCCTTCGCCGCTGATCTGGCCGCTATTCCGCTTGTTGTTGTAGCTAGTAGTAGCCAATGTTACCTGTGCCTCCGCAGGAACACAAAATGAAAACAATGTTGCTACTTTAGGCAGATAAAGCCATCTCCTTATTTACTGAAAGTGTAGGATGGGTCACCTGAAGACGGGGAACATTTGAGATCGACTACATTGCAGTTAAGCTGCGCAGACACACACACTACTCTTTTAGACGTGGTTAATTGTTGAATCAAACGTTAAATCCGTGAGGGATTTAGACAAAATATGATAACGCTAGCGTTCTACACATTTTTCTGAATATTCCACAATTGTGTGGCCTGCTGAACTGAAATAGATATTCTAAGAGGTGCAGGAACAAGCAGTAGAAAATGTGAGGTACTGGTACTCGGTTCCGGTAAGCCCCTGGTCAAGTCAAGCAGTGTGTACCTACTGGTCAAAGTGAAGTAACATTCAAAACCAGCTAGTTTTATACATGAGGAACGACAAATGAAGCTAAAAAACCAGAGTTAACAACAATCAAGTGTACTGTGAAAGAACGCTGATAAACACAGCACAAATGAAATATTGAACTTTTTAGAGGTCAGTTTAAAAGCCAGCGTCTAATGATTACATCCCCGATGGATCAAAAAGGTCAAACTGACAACACCAGTGTTTGACATACATGTACATCATTTGCAATTTATTTGGCGTAAATGAACACTGATTTGCCATTGAACACATACAGGGGTGAAAATATATAACTCAATGCACAGATAATTAGTGAAGGTCCTGGATGAAGTTTAAAAAAAAATCTGCTTTAAGATTCAAGACATGTATAACTCTCCTCTCTTTCCCTCGCCTGGGAATCAGCATCATAATCTACTTAGTCTTCCAAACACTGTAGGACAAAAATAACACAGGTAAAGTAAAAATACAAAAGTGGGTTTGGTCTCTTAAATAAATTGATAGCATGAATGAGAGAGAGGGGGAGGGGTTCTCAGTCATCCAGGAAGTCCTCGTCCAGGTTGACGTCCGAGGTATCAATGTCGTCCAGCTCCATGTTGTCCAGGTCGTCTTCAAGTTCGTCCAGGACCTGGGGAAGTAAACACACAACGTTAACACCTGGCCCATAACACCGCTAATGTATGAACATAACCTGTTGCAATATCAGTACCATCTCGATTTCTTCTCACTGGGTAAAGCGCCTCACCTACTGAACATTTGTCTATTTCTAGGGAGGCTGTTGCCTACCTTGTCCTTCTGTGACTCAGATGAGCTGGGGCTTTCCTCCTCAGGTGCAACCTCAGGCTCTGCCTCCGAGGGGATCACGGCTGCAGCCACTACCGCCGCCAACACGGACGCCATCACGCCTGCGGCTGGCATGGTCTCCTCGCCGCTGTCTTCAGCCTGCTGGTGGACGCACACACACAGACATGAGCAGGACTCCACACACAGTACACACCAGGGGTGTGAGATCTGTTTTTTAGCATCTCCCCTGTTTCCATCTTTAATCCAGCCAACATGTGAGGGCTATTCTAGATGTGAAACTCTACTCTTCCACTTCTAGGTCTGTGATATCAAAAACATATTGTCTGTGTAGAACTACAAAGCCTTTAATCAAGTTGGCTACCAATTAGTCTTTGTAGTGGAGGTTTCTGAGAAGAATGAAGACTTACCAGTACCGGTGTAGCGAGGGAGAGTGGAGCTCCTTTGGGCTCGTAGCCCGTGGCCTCCTCTAGTATATTACGTTCTTCATTGGGCTGGAGAAAAGAGACACGAGGAATGGGTGTTGTGTGTCAACGATCAGACAAAGACAGCAATGGATGAGATAAGGATGGAGAGAGTGGACTACTTCTGTGATGCAAATATGCATCCATAACTATCTTTCAGATTCGAGATGTGAACGTCAGATTATTCACATTTATTAGAGTTCCACCTCCAACCCCCACCACTCACCGTGATGAGAGGGTAGTTGGTGGCGGGCAGGGAGTTGCCCAGGCAGGTCTCACGGAGGAACTGCTCGGCCACGAATGACTCCTTCAGCCCGGGGAACAGGTTCTCATACTCAGTGGGGTCGGCCAGTGACTCAGCCGCCTTCTGGTTGACCTTGGCCAGGCTCTCCCTCCACAGCTTGACCACTCTGGACACCTGGCTGGGTAGGTAAGTGCGGGCCAGGAAGGCCGCCTCGGGCAGCCGGTTCGTCCGGATCAGCAGCTCTAGACAGTGGTCCAGTCTGAGGACAGACAGCCAGACACCAGTGTCAGAGAGAGGTCCAATACACTCCTACTAATCACATGTTCTATACTTTCCAAGAGCTTATTTTTGCTCATTGTTAACAGCTACAACAAGGAAGTCCGATGCCTCACTGACATGGATGAAGGAATAGCGCCGGTGACAGCAAGATTCCATTGGTAATACACTGAACAAAAAAACAAAGTGTTCGTCCCATGTTTTATGAGGTGAAATAAAAGATTCCAGAAATGTTCCATACACACAGCTTATTTCTCAACTTTTGTGCGCACATTTGTTTACATCCCTGTTAGTGAGCATTTCTCCCGTGTCAAGATAATGCATATCAAGAAGCTGATTAAACAGCATGATCATTACACAGGTGCACCTTACGCAATAAAAGGAGAGTCTAAAATGTGCAGTTTTGTCATAGAACACAATACCACAGATGTATTTTGAGGGAGCATGCAATTGGCATGCTGACTGCAGGGATGTCCACCAGAGAATTGAATGTTAATTTCTCTACCATAAGCAGCCTAAGCCGTTGTCTATCAACAATGACAAGCCACCAGGGTCTGACAACTTGGATGGAAAATTACTGAGGATAATAGCATACGATATTGCAACTCCTATTTGCCATATTTTCTATTTAAGCCTACTAGAAAGTGTGTGCCCCCAGGCTTGGAGGGAAGCAAAAGTCATTCCGCTACCTAAGAATAGTAAAGCCCCCTTTAATGGCTCAAATAACTGACAAATCAGCCTGTTACAAACCCGTAGTAAACTTTTGGAAAGAAATGTGTTTGACCAAATACAGTGCTATTTTACAGTAAACAAATTGACAACAGACTTTCAGCACGCTTATAGGGAAGGACATTCAACAAGCACAGCACTTGCACAAATTACTGATGTTTGGCTAAGAGAAATTGATGATAAATTGTGGAGGCTGTTTTGTTAGACTTCAGTGTGGCTTTTGACATTATCGACAATAGTCTGCTGCTGGAGTTGTAGTTTTATTTAACCTTTTATTTTACAAGTCAGTTAAGAACAAATTCTTATTTACAATGACGGCCTACACTGGTCAAACCCAGACGATTCTGGGCCAATTGTGCGCCGCCCTATGGGACTCCCAATCACGGCCGGTTGTGATACAGCCTGGAATCGAACTAGGGTGTCTGTAGTGACGCCTCTAGTACCGAGATGCAGCGCCTTGAACGCTGTACCACTTGGGAGCCCAAGCCTCTCCAACATAATCTAGGTAGAATCAGGAATTCCCCAGGGCAACTGTCTAGGCCCATTACTTCTTTCAATCTTTACTAATGACATGCCACTGGCTGAGTAAAGCCAGTGTGTCTATATATGCTGATGACTCAACACATGTCTGTTACTAGAGCGACTGAAAGGACTGCAACACTTAACAAAGAGTTGCAATTCGTTTCTGAGTGGATGGCAAGTAATAAGTTAGTCCTAAATATTACTAAAACTAAAAGCATTGTATTTGGGACAAATCATTCACTAAACCCTAAACCTCAACTAAATCTTGCAATAAATAAGGTGGAAATTGAGCAAGTTGAGGAGACTAAACTGTTTGGAGTAACCCTGGATTGTAAACTGTCATGGTCAAAAAATATTGATACAATAGCTATGATGGGGAGAAATCTGGCCATAATAAAGTGCTGCTCTAACTTCTTAACAGCACTATCAACAAGGCAGATCCTACAGGCCCAAGTTTTGTCGCACCTGGACTACTGTTCAGTCGTGTGGTCAGATACCACAAAAAGGACTTTGACATGCTTGTTATTATTAGCTCTCTATCTCTCCTTGCTCAACGTGGACGAGAGATTGACTTAATCACTGCTTGTATTTATGTGAGGTATTGACATGTTGAATGCACCAAGCTGTCTGTTTGAACTACTGGCTCACAGCACAGACACCCATCATTACCCCAAAAGATATGCCACCAGAGGTCTCTTCACAGTCCCCAAATCCAGAACAGACTATTGGAGGTGCACAGTACTACAAAAAGCCATGACTACATGGAACTCTATTCCACATCAAGTAACTGATGCAAGCAGTAAAATTATATTTAAAAAACATACAAAAAACACCTTATAGAACAGCGGGGACTGTGAAGCAACACAAACAAAGGCACAGACACATGCACACAATAACATACGCACTATACACACATGATCACATGGATTTTGTACTGTAGATCTGTGATAGTGGTGGAGCAGGGGCCTGAGGGCACACAGCGTGTTGTGAAACCTGTGAATGTATTCTAATGTTTATCTATGCAGTCACTTCACTCCCACCTACATGTACAGATTACCTCAACTAACCTGTACCCCCACACACTGACTCGGTACCAGTGCCAGGTGTATATAGCCTCGTTATTGTTATTCTTGTGTTACTTTTTATTTTCTTAACGTCTTCAACTGCACTGTTGGTTAAGGGCTTGTATAGTAGGCATTTCACAGTAAAGTCTACACTTGTATTCGGCGCATGTGACATAACGTTTGATTTGATTTAATGTTGTACATTTTATAAACTGCCTTAATTTTGCTGGACCCCAGGAAGAGTAGCTGCAATGGAATCCAAAATAAATACAACATTGTTTTAGAGAATTTAGCAGTACAGCCAACCGGCCTCACAACCGCAGACCAAGTGTTACACCGCCAGCCCAGGACCTCCACATCCGGCTTCTTCACCTGCAGGATCATGTGTGGGGGGAGGGGTGCTGAGGAGCATTTCTGTCTGTAATAAATGCCTTTTGTTGGGAAAAACTCATTCTGATTGGCTGGGCCTGGCTCCACAGTGGGTGGGCCTATGCCCTCCAAGTCCCAGTCATGCCCAGTCATGTGAAATCCATAGATTAGGGCCTAATGAATTTATTTCAATTAACTTAATTCCTTATATGAACTGTAACTCAGTAAAAACATTAATTGTTCCATGTTCCGTTTATATTTTTGTTCAATGTAAATCACATGATGTGCTCCATCCACCTGCCTGTTCCCCTCTTCTGTACTCACTTCCCCTGCAGGAAGTAGGTCATGAATGCCACGTTGTTCTTGCCGTCCCGCTCAGCGCCCTCGGCCAGCTTGCCCACCATGGCGGCGTTGCCCGAGGCGGTGGCCAGCAGTAGCAGGCCACCGTAGTCCTGGGCGTGATGAAGGCACTCCTGGGCCAGGCTAAACTGGCACTTACTGATGGCCAGCTCTGCCAGCTGCTTCCACTTCTGCTCCGACTGCCACCAGAGAAAACAACGGTTCTAATGTTTACATTCATGTTATACAGTACTGTCAGTTAGACGGATATCGTAGGAAGTTGAATCCTCACTTCAAGCTAAAACAATTACATAGTTAAGCATCGTTTAGTGCAGCTTAGCTGAAGGACGGTTAATTAATTTAACTACACAGTCCATTCAGATCTAAATCAGATGTTGACTAAATAGATTTAAACCTAGAAGATATTCAATACTGAAGACTAACTAATTGTAGAATGACTGACATATATTCATCTTTAGTCTTTGAACTCTTGTAGTGTGTGTGCAGTGGTCTCTCCATAGCCTATTGTACTGTAGGTCTCACCTCTGCCTCCACAGCCAGCTGATAGGCGATCTTCAGCTCCCCCAGCTGCAGGGCAAGCTCAAACCTGTGCTCCGAGTCTGATGACACGGCCAGAGCCTGCTGCTTGAAACCCTGGATGACCAACAAGAACATATCAGTAAACATTGTAACATTTCATGCAAAGACACACAGTCAGTTCACACAACAGCAGCCACATACAATTTTTGTTTTGAAATGGAGAGCCCAGAAACGCTAGCATCCCATAGTCTAGCTAGAATTCCCGTTGCACCCCGGCTCCACCATAGGTTCAAAATACTACATTTTACTTCATCTATTCGCCTCACTTCCTCTGTGAACAGGAAGTTTCTGACCTGTTTCTCCAGGAAGTGTGCTACGCGGGTCCTCTGCTCCTTGGGGATGGTGGGCAGCACTTTGTCGGCCATGCCAAAGTCCCGGCGCATCACAGCTGTCTGGTACTCCAGCACAGACACCAGTAGGGAGTAGCTGACGATGTTCAGTTCCTTGTCACCCAGGTACAGGCGGTCGTCCTTGGGGATGTAGCCCAGGAGGTACATGGTTCTACGGATGGAGCAGATAGACCATATGTAATAGGGATTTAAAAGGAAACTGATCACACTTTGAGATGGCGTTCTAGGACTGGTTTCCAATGCACAGATAAAGCCTAGTTGTCGACTAAAAAGCATGCTGAATGAAGGAAGATCTTTTCATAGGAAGATCTTTTTAGTCCAGGACTAGGCTTAACGTGTAACTGACAGCGTTTTAGCAACGTGAAATCTGATACAAATCTGTTCATATACACCAGGGAAGAATATGATGCCCCCTTATTTATTGGACATTTTCTGAGCACTTTCATAGAATGTTTGGGAATGACGTAGAGTAAGGCATTTGGGAAAATTCTACAGCAATATATAGTGAGAAAGTGTCCGTGCGTTTGGACAATTAATAGACACCGCAGTAAATAAAACCTAATAAAGATGTCGGCCCTGTCCTGGACCAGACTCTACACAGACCGGTGCGCCATAGACAATCAGAACTACAATAGGCGTGTATGCAAATAAGCCATATGGGTCTGCCATCACTCACTTTCAACTGGACTGTGTGTTTACAGGCAGTAGGGCCTGCCATCACTCACTTTCAACTGGACTGTGTGTTTACAGGCAGTAGGGCCTGCCATCACTCACTTTCAACTGGACTGTGTGTTTACAGGCAGTAGGGCCTGCCCTCACTTTCAACTGGACTGTGTGTTTACAGGCAGTAGCAACAGTGCAACTTTAGACCATTAGATCATTAAAAAGCATTCGCACAAGCCACAAAATAGACCTGAATGGGTTTCTGCAGTAATGTAAATACCACAGGAGTCCTCTTATATTTGGGAACTTTACAGTCCTATTGATCAAACCACCACGAACAGGTAGGCTCTCTTCCTCCCTAAAATCAACAACAAAAGTTAGCCAGAGCCAGATGAGCTCAAATCTAGAGTGACAAACCCTCTTCTTCAGCTTAAAGTTGGCCGTCAAAATTGCACTGATAAATGATGGGGAATAGTAGCTTGCCCTTCTGCAGCTTGCCTGCCAATGCATGCTTGTCCCAACCCACATTTTGCCAATTGAATGGGAACTGCCTGCCTGCCTGCCCATTTTATCAATGCCAAATACATGATTGACAACTAAGAGATTTTCATTCTGTGGAGAATAGTTGTTCAAGGTCAGCATAGCTAGCAAAGCAATTCACATTTCTTGCTAGCTAACCAAATGACACCTGCATCTTTAGCTGTAGCCACCGAAAAACGGCGAGGGGGAAAAAGTCAGTCACTCACCCACTTGTCCAATGACATGACATCCTCCCAGCAGCTAGCTAACTAACATTGGTCTCTGTATTTTTAGCTTCCTAAATAGATACGCTAGCCTATTAGGCATGTTATGACTGACTTGTGATCATTGCCCTTGCTAGTTTCATTATATTGACATTCCCAGCCTTAGTTACATTCATTCGCTTTTGTCCCAAAAAATGTAGTAATTTAAAGTGAAACAGTGCATCCCGAGTGGGTGGAGGCAGCAAACAATGTACCAGGCCAGCTGTAATTTATAACCTGATAGGAATGTATTGGTGAATTATATTAATCATGTTCTGAACAACATCCATCTATTCTGCAAACTATGTCTTACTGTACAAGTTTTTGTTGGTTTTGTAGCATAAACTGGGAATTTGATATTTTTGGCTGATATTACTGTCTGTTTGATATCTGCAAAGCAGTTAAAACGCTGTCAGTTCCACTTTAATCTCTGTCCAGAACAAAAAAATACACTTAGGTTGTTGAGTAAGATAGTGGGCTCCCCCCCGTTTATTCAGTTCAGTTATTTGTTGGATAGTCTTGTTGTAGAATGAATGTCAATGTAGCCCAAGCACATATGCTGCTTTCAACACAAAAGGACTTGACTAATTCAAATGTTGCCCTAAAGAGGACAATAGTGGGGACTTTTGGCTTTACATTAGCTGACATAACACAAACATTTAGCCTATTTAGCAAATTTACAGAGGTTATTGTTTCTGGTCGTATACCCCCAACACCAGTGCTTACACAGCCAGCAAGACAGGGGTCGCACTCAAAGCAGCACTAAGCTCCACGTATTCTTCAACTCCAGTCTCTTACTCCTGGATCGTATTCACTATGAACCAAACAGAGAGGGACCTACCTCAATTTGCCCAATAAGAAATATTTGTTTTCTGTTGCAAAACGTATTGCTACGCTGTGCTCTAATAAATATAACCCTGGTTTGCCGTACCTGTCCAGGTGAGCGATGGTGACAATCTCTCCCCCCACAAAGTAGTTGAGTCTGTTGACAGAGCTGGTGTAGATGAAGCAGTCTCCCACCCATAGGCCTGTCTTCACCACCTCCTGGATCTCCCCCTGGACCTGGAGGATCAAAACAGACACAAAATGGCCGACAGATTAGGGAGGAGGAAGGGAGGTGGGTGTTCACTGGTGTTATGTTGTCGAGGGCACCAGAGTATTTGCCTGTCACACACACACACACACACACCTCAAAGGCATCTTCGATGCCATCCTCGGTCACTCCCTCGTTGTTCTCTTGGGAGGCGGCTACTTTCTCTGACAGGTAGCGCAGGATGAAGAAGGAATCCTCTGTGGCTATACACACCAACTCCCCTGAGTCTGACCAGAAGATCTACAAACAGAGAGAGAGGGAAAGAGAGAGGAGGATGCAGTGTTATCTCATGCTTCGCTTACGGGCCTGATATCATGATGATAAACGTTAATGTCATATGCACATTTCTATCAATACGATACTGGGTAGAAAAGCAAACATTCACCGAAACAGACCCTTGTACATGCTAGGATGCTCCTGTACATATCTATATTCTGATAAAGATGCTATTTTCTCAACAGTACTCACATGTTTGGGCTGGATCTCGACGCGGCGGATCAGCTCTGTGTTTTCCCAGTCATAGAAGGCCAGACCGTTCACTGACCTGACGCCTAGCAAAAAGCCTCCATAGATACCTGCAGGGAAATTTATATCAGGGTCATATTCATTGGGCACCAGTTGGAAGAAAACATACTGAAACACATATGGACTACCTGGATTTGTCCAATAAGAACGTTCATTTCATTTTCTGTTTTCATTACCTGACGGGTTCCATCAAAACTGTCATAATTTGTTTGCAGTATCTTTGTTCACACTACTAACTACTTGGGCCGGCCTTCTTCCACTTACCTTCAGCACCAAAGTCTGGCTTGAAAGACTTCTTCTCCTTGAAGTTCTTGAAGATTTTGACCACACTGTTGCTTTCCCTGATGGCATACCTATGACAAGACAGACCATGGACATTTGTGAGTGACAGAAAGTAATCATCCATTCTTGGAAGAAGAAAATAAAATCACATACTTTGATTGGTTATTAAATTCAATTATATAAAGCTAAATCCCAATTGCTGTGAATGAATTGTAGGGGTGTGTGTGATGGACTCACTCGGAGGAGTCGTGTGCCCAGACAAACTCCTGCGCTGAGCCGAAGCTCTTGTTCCTCAGGGCCATAGCAGTGTAGATGATGTACTCTCCGTCTCCACACACCACAACAAACCTGACAACACAAACAACAATGCATATGGATTAGAGAGGGGCTCTGTTTTCTAACAAATTAGTTTTTTTGATATAACATTTGAAAACCGCTTTGCCTTTAAAGGTGTGGCACACAAATATGCAGTTGTTGTGCAAGACATTTGAATATATTCCCTGAATAGCTGACACGGGAGTCCAATGCAGTGCGGACTGACCTTCCGTTGGGGTTGTGCTGGATGGTCTGGGGGTAGATCTCACAGCTGCCCATGTCTTTGACGGCCAGCGGCAGCCTCTCTCCATCCTTGATCTCCGTGTCGCCCATGGCCTTCAGGTTTGCCTGCTGCACCTCCGAGTGCTTGGCCCAGATGATCTTCCCACTGGTGTCCATGGACATGGCTGGCTCCTCACGCCCCAGCTACAGATCACAGGAGAGGATGGAATAAAGTACCGAGGCTTTCAGCAGAGGAGATGTCACTGAGTAGTTGTTTCAACATAGAAAGGTAGTTAAAGAGTACGTGTGCAATATGTACAAACAGAAATTATATCAAACACAGTGGAAACCCATCAGTGTGAAAATATATATATTTTTCTTGAGTTTGACTCTTATGCACAAATATATAGTCATTGACGTTTCTATTGAACACCTTGATGATGATGCTGCCTTCATCGTAGCCCAGCGCCACGTTGTTGGAGCCTCTCAGGCCACACACACACCACACGCGCTCCATGCCGTAGTTCAGCGTGCTCTCCAGACGGTACGTACTCGAGTGCCAGATACGCACAGTGCCTAAGGAACCAGAGAATGGATTTTTAAAAATATTTTTTTGACTTGTGTGCATGTTTTTATTTAATTGTTTTATTTAACGTTTGTATTTTTCAATATGTAAAATCATCCAGAGTGGAGCAAATATATCTGCTCACCAACAACAGAAGAAGTACTTTCAGAGGTTCAGAATATGATAGAGTGGGTATAAGGAATTTCCTCACCGTCCTCTGAGCCTGTGATGATGATAGGCAGCTCTGGGTGAAAGCTGACACACGACACATTCTGGGCGTGGCCCTCCAGGGTCTGCACACACGTCTTGTTCTGATGGGAGGAAATAAAGAGAGAGAGAGTGATACTCTGCTACAAACATCTACAATACATATTTTTTCTTGGTGAGAGACAAGGGGATGAGATTGGTCAGCAAGACTAAAATAGTAATGCGCAAACACAGTCCACTAACCCCGCCTCCATTGAGTAGGTGAGGCACAGGACAGCACTCACCCTTAGTAACGCAGTAGTGAATGGATGCTTTGCATAGTGTCTTACTGCATTTACTACTGAGTTACACAGAATTTGGCCATGCTCATCTACATATAAATTTGAATCTACTACAGTAGAATGTCATTTCACTGCTTGTTATGATCTGGAAGTGGCTACATTGTTTCATCCCACCTCTGTCTTACCTGGTAGTCCCAAATCTTGACCAGACGGTCATCAGCACCTGATATGAGGTATGGCTTGTCCCCTCCGCTGTAGTAGTCAATGCAGTTGACTCCTTTCTCATGGCCCTCAAGGGTGAAGTTAGGAGAGGAGGAGCCCAGCTGCCACACCTGGGATAAGACAGACCATGTGTCAGAAAAAAACAACTCACACAAACATCGACACTCTATGGTTGTTGTAAGCACACAACTTTTGTTAAGCAGTCATCACACACACACACACACACAGTGTCTGGTGTTACCTTGATGGTTCTGTCCAGAGAAGCGCTGGCAAACTGGTTGTTGTCTTTAGGATTGATGACGATCTGCATGACGTAGTGGGTGTGGCCCTCAAACACCTGACTGCAAGACCACTTCTTCTCCCAGTCCCACAGCTTGATTAGCATGTCGTCTGGACACACACAGGAAGTAACAGTCACTTAATATCATACTTGTGTGACAGAGAATGAGTTTGTGCATTTGACACAAGTATAAAAAGACGGGAGTCAAAAAAAGAAAAAGAAGAGTTACTGATTGCGCACCACTGCTTGTGAGGATGTAGGGCTGGGTGGGATGCACGGCGATACAGCGGATGTAGTCAGAGTGGGCCTCAAACATGTGGACCCTCTCCAGGGTGTTGTAGTTGAACACACGGATCTGCATGTCATCCTACAGAGAGGAAGGAGGAAAGACATTGCAAATGCAGTGAGCACGTAATCTCCATTCTACAAGTCAACACAAAGTGGTGGAAGATAAGATAGACCATCAGTAGTTCTCGATTCTCATTAAATGCTTGTCCTGAATTTTAAATCAGCATCACTCACCGCTCCGGTTATGACCCAGTTCTTCCTGGCTACAAACTTCGATGCTCTCACTGGAAGGTCACACACTTCGAAGGTCTTCACCAAGGTCTGGATTGGAGATATTTACAAATCGTACATTTTAATTGCATATACGTTTCGCTTTGAGTTGTTTATCTCCGTGGTGCAAGTACTCAACATCAAACTGGAACCGTGTGTGTTTGTTTACCTGTGTTTCGTGGTTCCAGACACAGACACTACCATTGTACAGGCTGGCCAGCATCCACGGCTCGGTCGGGTGGAGGTCCACGCTCTTCACACGGTCTGACCGGGCTGTCAGCTTCCGCTTGATGTCCAGCCTGAGAGGCTGTGAGACAGATGAGATGCTGTCAAGTCAATCCAAATAAACTGACAGAGCAGTGCACAGTGTACTGATCTGGGGTGTAATCATTAGTCCAAACAGTTGCAATTTGCAACGAAAACTAAAGTCTATATTGGACAAATTCAGGTAGGCCCCTCCACGTTTCATTCCGTTTGCTTCTATTAAAGAAACGTTTTGCAAAAGAACCGGCTTAATGAATACACCCCAGATTGCAGATCATAGCTAGTTTGCAAGCTAATGTTAGCTAATGGTGATAAAACTAGTACACAATTACTAATCCTTCCAAAATCCTCAAAAATGTCAACACAGCACAGTAGCTAGCAATGCAGCTTCTGTACCATCAAATACAAATATTTTACATGCAAAATGTAGAGAGATGGCTAGCTAGATAAATATAGACTACAATATTGGATATTGATTACTGCATTGTTGGGTTTAGAGCGTGTAAAAAGGGCATTTCACTGGAATTATGCATGTGACATTAAACTTGAAACTGCTCACGCGTAACGGTAGTAGGGAAATGTGATATGTACTGTAGCTAGCTAACGTTAACTAGCATTATTAACTAGCTACAAGGACAAGAGCATCATTGCCAAAGGATAGCTAGACAAAAGGCTTCTTAACAGCTTCTACCCCTAAGCCACAAGACTCCTGAACAGCTAATCAAATGGCTACCCATTTTTACACTGCTGCTACTCTGATTATTATTCATGCATAGTCACTTTACCTCTATCTACATGTACAGTACCAGTCAAAAGTTTGGACACCTAATCATTCAAGGGTTTTTCTTTATTTTTACTATTTTCTACATTGTATAATAATAGTGAAGAAGTCAACACTATGAAATAACACATGTTTAATCATGTAGTTGAAACCAAAAAAGTGTTAAACAAATCAAAATATATTTTATATTTGACATTCTTCAAAGTAGCCAGCCTTTGCCTTGATGACAGCTTTGCACACTCTAAGCATTCTCTCAACCAGCTTCATGAGATAGTCACCTGGAATGCATTTCAATTAACAGGTGTGCCTTGTTAAAAGTTAATTTGTGGAATTTCTTTCCTTCTTTTAATGTGTTTGAGCCAATCAGTTGTGCTGCGACAAGGTAGGGTTGGTATACAGAAGATAGCCCTATTTGGCAAAATACCAAGTCCATATTATGGCAAGAACAGCTCAAATAAGCAAAGAGAAACTTTGAAAGTTTCTTCAAGTGAAGTTGCAAAAACCATCAAGCGCTATGATGAAACTGTGTCTCATGAGGACCACCACAGGAAAGGAAGACCCAGAGTTACCTCTGCTGCAGAGGATAAGTTCATTAGAGTTAACTGCACCTCAGATTGCAGCCCAAATAAATGTGTCAGAGTTCAAGTAGCAGACACATCTCAACATCAACTGTTCAGAGGAGACTGTGTGAATCAGGCCTTCATGGTCAAATTGCTGCAAAGAAACCACTACTAAAGGACACCAATAAGAAGACTTGCTTGGGCCAAGAAATACAAGCAATGGCCATTAGACCGGTGAAAATCTGTCCTTTGGTCTAATGAGTCCAAATTTTAGATTTTTGATTCCCACTGCCGTGTCTTTGTGAGATGCAGAGTAGGTGAACGGATGATCTCATGGAGGAGGTGTGATGGTGCTTTGCTGGTTACAGTATCATTGATTTATTTAGAATTCAAGACACACTTATCCAGCATAGCTACCACAGCATTCTGCAGCGATGTGCCATCCCATCTGGTTTGCGCTTAGTGGGCCTAACAATTGTTTTTCAACAGGACAATGACCCAACACACCTCCAGGCTGTGTAAGGGCTATTTGACCAAGGAGAGTAATGGAGTGCTGCATCAGATGACCTGGCCTCCACAATCAGCCGACCTCAACCCAATTGAGATGGTTTGGGATGACTTGGACCGCAGAGTGAAGGAAAAGCAGCCAACAAGTGTTCAGCATATGTGGGAACTCCTTCAAGACTGTTGGAAAACCATTCCAGGTGAAGCTGGTTGAGAGAATGCCAAGAGTGTGCCAAGCTGTCATCAAGGCAAAATATAAAATATATTTTGATTTGTTCAACAAATGTCAATGTAAGGTGAAATACCTTCTGTATTCAGAGCATGTGACAAATACAATTTGATTTGACTTGATTATCCTTGCTACTTAGCTAGCTAGTTAGCAAGTGTTTGGCTAGCTATCATCATTCCCAAAATATAATAATGCATTGGAATAGTTTAGACACAAGGACGAACAGCACTACCGCACCTGCTGTCTCGACCTCTGAATTCTCGGCTATGAAATGCAAACTGACATTTACTCCTGATATAACTTACTGACCTGTTGCACCCTCTACAACCAATGTGATTATTATTATTTGACACTGCTGGTCATCTATGAACACCATATACTATTATAATCTCCACCCGGTACAGCCAGAAGAGGACAGGCCACCCCTCAGAGCCTGGTTCCTCTCTAGATTTCTTCCTAGGTTCCTGCCTTTCTAGGGAGTTTTTCCTAGCCACCGTGCTTCTACATCTGCATTACTTGCTGTTTGGGGTTTTAGGCTGGGTTTATGTATAGCACTCTGATATCTGCTGATGTAAAAATGGCTTTCTAAATACAATTGACTACCGTTAGTAGGTGGACAAATTGCGCGCTAACTGACTAGCAACAGGCCTAGCTTGTTTTGCTAGCTATCGTTACCTTAGCTAGCCTTAGTTAGCATGGCTAGCATGTCTCAATCACAATCTTTACTGACATAAACTGGTCACATGTCACCAAACATTACAATTCAGACTACATATCTGTACGTAATATATAACTTTCAACATCGAATGTAAACTTGTCTCACCATGTTTTATCCCTGGATTGTCTCTCTTTATGTGAATGAATTACGAATAATTAGAGTCGGTGCTGCGTTTTCTGTGGACGGACTGTCGAGTAGTGACGTGGAACCCATGAAACTTCCTGAAACTGCGTGCGATGCTAATCGATGACGTGTGGTTTGGGGTCGTGGCACTTTTTCCAAGGTCCACTGCTGTAGTTTAGCTATAACTTTGTTAAAATCACTATTTCGAACATAGCATATACATGTTGTGCACATTAAGATGTTTCTGCAGTTTATAAACATGTTCAGACGGTTATTTCCCGAACTAAATGAATCACTGTGATGGCCCAAATTCCAGTATACTTGCTGCATTTGCCCAACTGTAACTCATCTTTGGAAGACTGGTGTTCAGTCCAGGGTAGAAAGCATACCCACTAGTTTATGTTCCTAATCCTATATGGTTTAGGAGTCTTCACTGTGTATCAGCTATGGCCATATGGAATTGTCTTTGACCAGGTAGTAGTTTCTCAAAGTTGTTTATGCCAGCTGGGACCAGCAAGCTATGGTCCCTCTTGTGTCAGGGCTTTTTCTGCTTGGGGGACCGCTCACATTAAAACTAGAACTGTAAAACTGACTCCGTTGTAAATGAACTATCTCAGCACATCCCTCAGACTGACGCTGGCCAAAGACACAGAGGTTAAGAAACACTGGGCTATACAAATTAGTCTAATAAATGATCAGCTGTGGGACGTTTAGCAATAATAGTGGGTTGCCATGATCAACTTTGAGAGGTTTTAGGCTAACACATGACGGATTCATTTCTATGAAAAGACTGACAACATTGTATTAGAGTTATGGAAGATTTGCCCAACAAAAACAACATATGTAAGGCTAAAAAGAGGGGACAATAAACAATGCTTTATTCAGATTTGCTTGTGTTATATGAGTTTGAAACAGTAAGACAAAAGAAAGTGGTGAATCCAGTAACTTATATCCAGATGTCCTTTATTATTTTTTTCTTAATGTTTAAACACCTACAAGCAGACTATGTCCTCACAGGTCAGTTTCTGTGAATTCAGATAATAAATCTAAAGTGTCTGAGGTCATATATCACTTTTTGTATTGGGAGCTTGGGCTGCCATCTTCCTCAACTTATCTCATTCCCTTTGAAGAAACAGGATAGGTCTAGGTCTAGTCCTGGTCGATCGATGCAAATGAAGGAAAGAATCATTGAGATGCTACCTTGGAATTGCGTTCTCCTGTCAGTCTGTAAAATAAGCTGCACATCCACTTATATCCTGCAGGGAGCGATATCTCTATGCTGTTCATCAGCTCCTGAAGAAGGTGCAACATTTCGATAACATTCAGATACAGTAGAAGTGACATGTTCTCTGTCATGCACAGTATGGAATAATTTCAGGTCCACATTAATATTTCTATCTGCAATGTTAAGGATAGAGATGCTATACTGCCATTGCTTATACAGTATAACTATTATGAACATGATTGTTCCAGTGCTTCCACCCACGTTTGGCATTTTCCCCCTTCTGGGCGCACAGTTTGTCCGCCTCCCCCAACACAAGAGCCTGTTAAGATACAGTAAAATATATAGTGTTTAAAAAATATATTGTTTCAATGTCTCTCTATAAAGGAAAACACATTTGTAAAACAAAAGGGAAATGCTATTATCCAAGGGCTGAGGACAGGAAAATAAGTAATCAATGAAGTAGAAAAATAGAAGAAGAAGAAGAAGAAGAAACAGAAAAGGAAGATGAGGATTAGATGGAATGATCTGAGATTGTGTATTTATTTTTATTTCTTTGCCACATTTTTAGCAGCTTTACTTTAGTGCCTTATAGGATGCATGTTTTGGAATAATTGTATTCTGTGTAGGCTTCATTCTTTTCACTCTGTCAATTAGGTTAGTATTGTGGAGTAACTACAATGTTATGAATCTATTTTACATGAATCTTTCAGTTAATACTGCTGAAGATAGTATCTAAATGTAATATATAGTAGACCTGCATATTCACACTCTATACAGTTACAATACAGCATATTGGCACTCTATACAGTTACAATACAGCATATTGGCACTCTATACAGTTACAATACAGTATATTGGCACTCTATACAGTTACAATACAGCATATTGGCACTCTATACAGTTACAATACAGCATATTGGCACTCTATACAGTTACAATACAGCATTTTGGCACTCTATACAGTTACAATACAGCATATTGGCACTCTATACAGTTACAATACAGCATATTGGCACACTAAACAGTTACAATACAGCATATTGGCACACTATACAGTTACAATACAGCATATTGGCACTCTATACAGTTACAATACAGCATATTGGCACACTATACAGTTACAATACAGCATATTGACACACTAAATAGTTACAATACAGCACATTGGCACACTAAACAGTTACAATACAGCATATTGGCACACTAAATAGTTACAATACAGCACATTGGCACACTAAATAGTTACAATACAGCATATTGGCACTCTGTACAGTTGTAATACAGCATATTGGCATGGTAGTGCACACTGTACAGGCACTAGTATGTATGTGATAATAAAATATATTTGACATTTTTTCTCATCCTTCTCTGCAGATGGATGGAAGAATATTATACTGTATATACCATAGTGGTAATCCATGGAGATAATGGAGAAAATAATCATCCTCAGTGCTTTCATGTATCCTCAAAGTTATCACTGCTCTCCAACTCTGATTTGCCATTGAAGTCTGCTGGCGTGTTGGTTCTGTTGAATGGTTAACCTTTGGCTGAATCATATATGAATGTGTAAAGTGTCCCAGTCTCTTTATATATCAGCCAAGGCTGAGGGCAGAGTTATATTGCTAAAATAGTCGAATGCTATGGCTATAGGGGGGAAGAGACGCCAGATGGCCAGTCCGCTCCTGATCCTTTTGGCTTTAATGAGAGAAGATATATATGGCAAAATCACTGGTAAGACGATATTGGTGCCATTTTTTGTATCATTCTATGTTCTACCTCACTGCCCCGGTAGTGTTCACACCAGTAAGCCATCCATCAAAATGATTCTCTCATTTTTAAAGGGGGCAAATGGGGAGATACTGATAATGGGATTTATATGTTCATATGAATGATTAGAATATTCCACCCTGAAACCATATGATTGTATGAAATTGATTAGACTCATTATGAAATTGATTAGAATCATGAGATTATTCTAATGATGTTTTAGTCAGTAGAATTATATATCCATGTGTATAGTTTATGTCTCTTATAGTATCTTAAAAACAGACTGTCTGAGCAAGATTCGGTGCCGACCTTGGCTGGGGCCACTGAGAGTACTTCCCAGGGTCTCCCTATCCTGAGGGAGGATGGGGAGTAAGTCTCACGTATTCCCCTAATCTTTGTCAGCCGGGTAGCAGGACATTGTGTGCTAATGTTAGTGTGAATGTGTGTGCCTATGTTAGTGTGAATGTGTGTGCCTATGTTAGTGTGAATGTGTGTGCCTATGTTAGTGTGAATGTGTGTGCCTATGTTAGTGTGAATGTGTGTGCCTATGTTAGTGTGAATGTGTGTGCCTATGTTAGTGTGAATGTGTGTGCCTATGTTAGTGTGAATGTGTGTGCTATGTTAGTGTGAATGCGTGTGCCTTTGTTAGATTGAATGTGTGTGCATGAGAAGCCAGTATAAAATTAATCGTTTTGTTCAACAGACCAGCGCTCTCGTAAATAAACTTTCTGACTATCGTAGCTGGGCCTCCGTCTGATTCATTTCAACCAGTTTCTAACCAATTCTGGGTTGCAGGCTGAATAGTTAATTGAATTGGGTTTATGAACATTAAGAACATAATTCTCGTCACAGATACATAGCGCCAATTCTCACACACACACACACACACACACACACACACACACACACACACACACGCACACGCACAGAGGACAGATAGGCAAACAGTTCATCGACTGAATCTGCACCGTTGAGAGTTTTTATTTTTCTTTCTTGTCCCTTGCATTTATTCTGCTCAAACATCAGGCTATTGAGCTCTGAGCATGCAGGTTGATCAAGTTCAAAATTTGCAAACCAAGTATCTGCTAATGGAAAACCGAAAAGTTTGAGTAAGGCTCACTCACACAAGATCGTGTTCTTGAAATTGTGCTGAATCTACCATAAACACTACTGTTACTAGACACACCTTGTAACAGACTGCTAGCCAGAGCATGTGAGATTTGGTTCTGAGTTCTGAGATTAAACTTTTACAAACACACACAAACAAACAGTCAGGCTTAAATAACAGGACAAACGCTTTTGCTTGCTGATAATCCTCTTCAGGGGCGAACTGGGACCAGAAATCAGCTCTGGCATTTCTAACACACCGGCCCATTTTTGTCCCATGAGACTCCCACGACGGCCCATTTTATTAATTGAGACCCCCATTATTAGCCAGTTAATTATCATTTTAGACAGGCCCGCTAGGCAAAAAATGTACCAGAAGAAATATGGCAAAATCACTGGCGTGGCTCATTGTAAGACCATTTTTGTGCCATTTTTTGTATCATTCTATGTTCTACCTCACTGACTGCCCTGGTAGTGTCCACACCAGTAAGCCATCCATCAAAATTACTCATTTAAAAAAAAACTTTCCTCATCTCAACCCATAATTCTCATTGCCTCAACGTAACGCGATACTCACATCACCCTGTCTTTTATGTTTGTGCTCATCGTCATGGTGAAGTTTCTATGGCAGAGATTTAGCGATTCTAGCAGACAAGACAACTGGGTGAGAGTATGTAGTGTGTAAGAGGATATCAGAGACACCCAGACACCTACAATCACTAAATTACCGTTTAGGAAAATGAAATTAAAGCATTATCATCACCTCTCCAAGGATTATTGGTCTTATCTACACAGTACCTACAGTGCCTTCTGAAAGTATTCATGACCATTGACTTATTCCACATTTTGTTGTTACATCCTGAATTCAAAATGGATGAAATAGTTTCTCACCCATCTACACACAATACCCCATAATGACAAAGTGAAAACATGTTTTTAGAAATATATTGAAAATGAAATTGTCACGGTTGTCATCTGGAGATAGAGAGGAGGACCAAGATGCGGTGTGGTAAGTGTTCATCATTTTAATGGAAAAACGGAACACTACAAAACAACAAAGTGACAACCGTGAAGCTAATGAATAATCGTGCTGACACAAACACTACACATAGACAATAATCCACAACGACAAAACAGGCTACCTAAATATGGTTCCCAATCAGAGACAATGACTAACACCTGCCTCTGATTGAGAACCATATCAGGCCAAACACAGAAACAGACAAACTAGACATACAACATAGAATGCCCACTCAGATCACACCCTGACCAAACAAAAACCTAGAAACATACAAAGCAAACTATGGTCAGGGCGTGACAGTACGGCGGCGATATTCCCCTGGCTGTGCCCAGGGTCCTTTTCCGTCCAACTCGTCCTCCCATGTCCGTGAGTCTTGTGATACTGGCGCTGGCCGCTGGGCGCTGGGCGCTGGGCGCTGGCCGCTGGCTGCTGCTGCTGCTAATATTACAAGTGCCCTTCCAAGAAGCCTCAAGGTCATTGGACACAGATTAAATGAAGTCAAATCATGTTATATGTACAGTAGATCTGATTGGACTGATCATGTCAATATCTTACTTTCAAAGTCTTAGCTAGCAGTCATCATCATGAATCAAGTCAATAATCTACTGGCAAATCCTTTTTAATTCTTGTCATATGAAGAGAAATAATGAAGATAAATTATAGATAACACGAATAGGTGCTCATCGGCCATTGGACATAAAAATTGCACAAGTTGGAAATCGCAAATTCAACAATGAGTCGTTCGGAAGGAATCAGTGGCTAACTGCAAGCATTGCAAAGCAACCAGTAACGTTAGCCTTATTCCATTCAATGGAGTGACTGTGTGTTTTTTACCGAGTTCCCACCATAAATCCAGAGAATGCCAGACTTCAATGACAAAGTCTGATGACAAAATTCGCCCACAAAGGACTGCTGCGCTACCTTCACAAGGTGAGTCCAAAAATGTCTTGTTTGCTGCTGCATAAACAATGCAATATGCAAGGGATATATGTATACTGTAGCTAAGAAAGTAATACTAAGTGTATGTTGTGTAGTAAGCTGTTAGTAGACCATGTGCTTCACCATAATAATTTGGTCTATTTTCACCAACGCAATATTGTAAGCACATCGTTCGTGGCCCGGTGTGTGCTTGTTTGCCAACTTTTTTCTACTGCTTTGACATTGCTACTGGTAGTAGTGGTGGCACTTGGCTTGCACGTGCAAATTCAGCACACACAACATTCTATAATAGAATTGTGTTATTTGACGAGTCAAATTAAAAGATGATTTTACATGGCGTGTATCTTTTTTGACAGGCAAAGAACCGAACGGCATTCAATGTGCCTCACCCTAATAATTTGGTCTATTTTCACCTACTGTTCTAAATTGGTGGTGCACATGGTGGTGCACATGTAGCCTATATTCTGTTTTAGAGAAATGTAATCATCGAATATTGTAAGAGCTTTCATTGTCTGTTTATATGCCTCCTTTATTTACCCTACAGTTCTGACTTGTTGTACAGGGAGTACACTGTAAGAAAGGCCCATGTTCGGAATCCTATCTGTGTACATTTCAAAAGTCCTGAACAAATAGTTATATTGACTGTTGACCACGCATCAAGGCCATCAGACTGCTACACAGCAATCACTAACTCAGAGGCTGCTGCCTACATAGAGACTCAAATCACTGGTCACTTTAATAAATGGATCACTAGTCACTTTAAACAATGACACTTTAATAATGTTAACATATCTTACATTACTCATATCATATGTATATACTGCACCTTATACCATCTATTGTACCTTGCCTACGCCGCTCAGCCATCGCTCATCCATATATTTATGTGTACATATTCTTATTCCATCCCTGTAGTTTTGTGTGTATTAAGTAGTTGTTGTGGAATTGTTTGATTACTTGTTGGATATTATATATCGTCCCCTTATGCCATAGTTTGTACATCTCAATTTTCATAAGAAACTACATGTCACGAACCTCGCCGAGGATGGTGCCTCTTCCTGTTCGGGCGGTGCTCGGCGGTCGTCGTCGCCGGCCTATTAGCTGCCATCGATTCCCTTTCCGTTTGTTTTGGGTTATTGGTTAATTGGGTACACCTGTTTTGTATTAGGATTTGTTTGTAGGGTATTTAGGGGCACTAGGCCCGCTGGGTATTTGTGCGGGCTTGTTGTTGTTACTCTGTGTTTTGTTGGTGTGATTTATTATTGTATTTATTCTCCGGACTGTTTAGTCCTGTTGTTGTTTTGGACTAGCAACGTATTTACGCCCTGTGTGTTGGCGTGACTGTTTTTGTTGCGCTGGGGAATAAATCTGAGGAAAACGACTGAACCCTGCTCTCTGCGCCTGATTCCACCCACCACACCTAGTAGATCGTAACACTACATTTGTTTAAGCAAGTCAGCCATATCAGCTATGTTTTTTAAAAGGCAATTAATGAGGCTGAATTTACTATTTTGCTGCCAGACAAGGCTCTGCTGAAAGCCAGGTGTAGCGGTGGTAAGGTGTTGGGACTCTGCTGTTGGGACAGCTTTATGTAGGCCCTCACAGTTTGTGGGCACCGTTTGTCACAGATATAGTGGCTTTGCTGGCATGCATCCCACCTTCTTTTTTTTTTGCCCCACCAAGATTTACATGCTAAAATCGCCAGTGCAGCTGACTAAGCAAAGTAAAAAGGTATGAGAAGGCTAGTGATGATAACTGTTTGATAGATTGCTTAATGGGCTGCTCATTGAATGATTGATTATGTAAACCAGAATTTGTGGGAATAGACCAGTAAAGCACTTTGTGATAACTGTTGGGCTTTATAGATTCAAATGTATTGATTTGATTGGTTTAGCCAAAATGAGTGATTACCTTTTTTCTTCTCTCTCCATGTCTGTCTGTCTCCAGAGGTATGTCTGTCTGTCTGTCTCCAGAGGTCTATCTGTCACTGGGATTGGGAAAGGGTACTTTTAAAATCCCTCGGGATGATCACAGGTAAGAGTGGATTTTTTAGACACAAAGATTTTTTTAATTACATTTTTTACATTCAATTTCATGAATCCAACAAATAATCCGCTTGTCTTTTTCATATCCAGTTTTCCTGGTTACGTGATCACTGCATCTTCTTACATTTATTTGTATTATTTATTTCACTCTTTTCTATACAGATTTTTCATTTCTTTATGTATCCTAAAATGTAGCATCCAAAGTTTGTGTGTTTGAATTCATTTCACTGCTTCTCTCATGGCCCAAATATTAGTTGACTTTACACTGAAACCTTCCTCGGTAGTGGTCAAGCTTACTACCAGTTATCAGTCCGGTGCATCATCAGAGATTGAGGCACTAATCACAAAGCCTACCACACCTACTGCAGTGCAAATGCATACACACACATATAACATGTTAATCAATTGAGCACAGAGTTACAGTACAGTGATGAACAGTTTTCCTTTTTGTTACATCTCCCCTGTTGTGGACAGTTTGAGTGGGGTAATGTAACAGTCTTGATGGAATTAAATGTAAAAGGATGGATGGAAATAAGGAAGAATGGATGGATGGGCAGACAGATGATTACAATAGGGGTTCTCTGTCACAGGCTCGGGTCATGTTCATGTCTGTCTTGCCCTCTCAGGCCGGGTGCGCCGTTCTGTTGTTCCAGTGCTGGTTTAGGTTTTCTGGAAAGCCTGCTTGCACACAACTCCACAAACTCTCAGCTCCTGCAGAGAGAACAGAAGGTAAAATTATGTTCCATCGAGAGAGTGAACAGGATTTCTAATAAATCCCTTTGATTAATTATTTATTTGTTTGTGCAGAGAGAGACAAATAAATCATTATCATCATTAATTGAGGTAAACAGCTGTGAAGACATCAAAAATGATTGCAGGAAATCAATCTCCTCCATGGAGAATAACCATACGCAAAGCACTTGTACTTGCAGTTATATTTCTAACCACCAGAGGCCGCGGTTGTTCAGTGATCCGGGGTTTAGTGACTCCAGGGAGCCGCTTTGCTAATGAATAATTTAATGGCCAAAGATTGCGAACATCTGTTGGAATCACTGTGACTCAATAAGTTGGCAGTCAAATGCCTTTTATTTAGCTTTAATGACAATAATCATAGCAATGAAAATCGGTAATGACAAGGTAATGAAGTCATTGTAGAGGTCAGTAAATGTACTAATGTTTGTGTATGGGTTGACCAGAGGTGCACTATAAAAGGGCCAATTCTCTGAAGGGTCCTTAGACTCAAATCCTATCCACAAAGTTTCTGAATTTAATCATGCAGTATTTCCCCCGGTGGTTCATGTTTTCTTCAAATCTTGTTTATGAGGTTACCAAAGCCAGAAACCAGCTATATTTGAACAAAACTGAATCATACAAAAACCATGCAAGTTCTCATCTCTGCTATTTTTTTCTATAGCCTATCCATCTATATCATTTAAAAAAAAATGTATCACCTGATCTGAGATATGTTGTGACAAAAAGTGAAATCAGGAACTGAGGAAGTAGACTTGCATTCAAATGACATGAATGAATAGACTCTTACCAAATAAAGCTTATCTCCCTCCACCCAATGGGTCCAGCCTCGGCCCTCCTTCTCTCCCTTCTGAACACACACCAGCTTGTCCCCCTCCCATGAGATAGTTGTCTACATGAAGAGAGGAGAGACACCATTATGCATTCTACTGTCAGTAAGGAGCATGACCCACCCACACACACACACACACACACACACCCCCACACACACAGACACACACACAGAGAGAGGGTGCATGACCATATGTAGAACAACTTACAGGGAACACACATGCAGACAGAAGCTTGCAAACAAACACACTTTTCTCAGTAGAGCAAAAATAACTTCTGTTGAGTTTACCATTACAAGATGGAGAAAATAATATGTTAAAGGACTTGAACGAGATCTTCTTCCCATGTTGTTGAAGTCACCAAGTTTCACGGTTTTTTTTTGTCACATGCACAGGATACAGCAGGTGTAAAACAGAACAGTGAAATGCTTAAGTTGAGGAGTTGCGAGCTCTTTCCCAACAATGCACAATAAAAGGTAATAATACCGATAAAAATGAAAAAAAAAATAGAAAAGAGAAACACGAGAATGCAGGTCAGTGCAGTGCCTGTACCGTTATCACAACCAGCTACTCTACAGAGTCAAAAATTTTGATATGACCACTTTACCCATCAGCATTTTCAAAACACTACACCAAGTCAGTTCATATTCATACCAACAGGAGCATTCCAGTGCTAAATCATTCTGACTAATATATATATATACACACACACACAATACTGACCAGATATTATACACACCAGCTCTTTCATGACATAAACAAGTCAGGTGTTAATAGTCATAAAGGTATAGTAAAGAATTTATGAATTGGACTCACAAATGGTAAATTAGAACATGAAATAGTTATCCCAGTGGTCAACAACAGATTACGTCATTTCATTCCCTGATTGTAGCCTACTCGCAGCAGCGCACAAGGTGATGGCTAACATGCTGACCACACAGCTGGCGTTAGTGTTGGGAGCGTTGCAAACTAAATGTATACATATATGTTATTCAATCATTTGATCCAAACTCGGTTCTATTTTTGACGCTTGGCTCGCTGCAAGTCCCAACTCTCACACCCCCGATTGGTTTTTAGGAACATATACCGACGTCAGTGACTGAAAAAGAACTGAGGTCCACACTCCAGTCCAATTGGTGGTGGTAATGAACCTTAAAGTTGGTTGCCAACTGCCATATAAAGTCCACAGAAGAAGACTGAAGGAGGAGAGATTACTGGAAACGAACTAGGTTTCCCCTTTTATCTGTGGATTAATTGTCGGAGTAGAGAACACACAATTGTGTGACTCTACATGGGTTACATTTCTAAAAACAGGACGTTGTGAACATCAGGTAAAATAACAACCCAATGTTTATATCCCAGGACAAATTAGCTAGCAACAGCAAGCTAGCTAGCTAAATGACCATGAATGTTTCATGTGTTTTGACCTGTCGCCAAATTAATATAGCTGGTTCAACCTGGTTGTCCTGATCGCGTCTGGTGTGGATAGATAAAATCAACATGCGCACGATGCCGCACTTGCGTGCCCGATCTAGTCAGCATGGAAAGTAATTTGCCTAAAAATTTACAAGGGCAGTTCTTTTTGAGGCGAAGAATATGCAGATCAGAATCAATTCTCAGAGATCCTGACTAGCCTTCTAACATTGTCCTCCATAGCCGGATTCACTCCGAGGCCGACCCTAACTGTACGGACTTGGATATGTTTCCTTTCACTCTGTCCTTTTAAGCAGTTCCAGCAACTATGGTGGGTGCTCAACCAGGCTACCTTAGTGCAACTCGGCTTGGCCCTATAGGCATAAGTGTTCTCCAGCACTCCAGTGGGTATAATTTGTGGAATGTTGCAACAGGAATCCGTTCCAAAAACGTTGTAAATAACAAGTTTGCCAACAAACAACGCATACAAAGTTGTATAGTGGCAGAATAAGATACCGGGTAGGGAGTGGGCCATTTCACTACGTTTTTCACTCACCACGTTTATTCTAAAAATGTCTGTCCTCACTCTGGTACCCTGTGGACAAACATTAAGAATAAGCTACGTGGCGAGTTGATGCCTAATCGGCAGCTAGTTAGCTAGGTGAAGTGATCATGCTACTTTGTATGCGTTTTTTGTTGGCAACCTTGTACTTTACGAAGTTTTTGGAACAGATTTCTGTTGGAACGTTCCACAAATTATACCCACCCTCTTTAGCCGTATTCAACTGATTCCCTCTGAAGCAGCAATCTACCGTTCCCCCCTCAGTGTCAACTCAAGGCCCATTGTATTCACAGTTGTAATTCAGTCATGTGTGGTTAAGCACATAGACTGCCATTTGGATCTGAGAGGGCATTTGGTTGATCAAATCATACTGAGACATCACATTTACTCTTTGTTCTCATGCAGTCTATATCCAGAAAGATGTTTTGTCCAAATAAAAAAGACTTACCATGCATTTTCTGTCATCGACCCCTGACAGATCCTCCTCAAACTCCTTGCCAACATGGAAATCCATGTTGTAGTTCTTAAAGGTACTGAGGGTCTTGATGACCATGTGATCACCATCAACACTGATGTCTTTGTCAGTCTTCAACAAGTTGGCAATTTTCCTAATGGCAACATTTACATCTGTGTGATGGATGTGTACCCAAGGAAAGAAGAGAGAGAGTTTAATACTAATGACCAGTAAGGCTCCCAAACATCACACTCATTCTCTCTTACTCCTTTAAAAAAATATGTTTTAAGTGAGAAGTAGGCACTATTCAGTAGGATCCAACATATAACTGGATCCAACTCAGTAAATTCTGTCCTCTTTTTGGGCATCCTTTGAAAATGTTTTTTTTTTTAACTAACATTTGAGAGGATTCAAAATGACAACCAATATGTCAGTAACCGTACGTATCTACCAGTGCTCATAAACCAATTTTCAGCTATAGCCCTCTATATTTGTCAGTATATTCAGTGTGGTAATGTTAGCTATAAGCCTGGTTTAGGTTTTGATTGATGCCTAGAGCCCAAATATTGACTGCAGTGCCAGTATCTTCGAAGAATCATCCACGTTCGAGTCCCTGCACACCACAACTCCATGAAAGATGCTGAAACAACTCACCGAGGGCTTTCATGTACTCCTCAAAGTTGTCATTGGAGATCATTTTCCAATACCCATTCAGGTCAACTGGCATATTGGCTGTGTGTTTCTGGTTTCCTTATTTCCAGTGAAAAGGGTAAAGGAGATCTGATACCGCTGTTAACTTGCGATCGAATGTCGGACCGCTGTCCATACCTCCAATTTTAACCAGAACCACTTTAATCCAATTACTTTTTTGAAGAATTGGAACTCCGCTAATTCATTCCCTTCCTCTGTCGCTGATCCACTACCTCATCTCACCCCCAATCCAACCTATGCGTCCCTGTCCAAACTGTGCATTTGGGTGAAGAGCCAACACCAATTAACAATTAACGCATGAGCTATTTTGAGAGTGCTTACTTGAAAGTACTTCTCGCTGTTGTGGGCGACTGCTCTGACAGCTCTGAGTCACCCAGTGTGACATCAAATGGAGAAGGATATAGAATGGGTAATGAAGAGCTCAATGTGTTCTGCCAGAATAGAGGCACCTGCTTACATTGAGAGGAAGAATAGAGATGCAAAATCGGTCTCCTGCTGATTCATATTCAGAGAAAGACAACAAGGATTTCTTCAAATATTTAGGCTACTTATTTATTCTTCACCATGTGGCATTATTTATTATGACAAAGTAAATAAAATGGAAAATCCATCTGTTCCATGAGAGGTGCCTAGCCTTATGGGGCGGCAGGTAGCCTACTGGTTAGAGCGTTGGACTAGTAACCCATAGGTTGCAAGATTGAATCCGTGAGCTGACAAGGTAAAAATGTGTTATTCTGCTCCTGAACAAGGCAGTTAACCCACTGTTCCTAGGCAGTCATTGAAAATAAGTTTTTTTTCTTAACTGACTTGCCTAGTTAAATAAAGGTCAAATAAACGGGGTCCCTAAGTGATATTTGGTTGGTGCCACCCACTCTTGGCAATGGATACTTTTCCCACTGGGCGCACACTAGTTGAATACACGTTGTTTCCACATTTCAATGAAATTACGTTGAACCAACAGAATATACAATGAATTAACGACTGTGCCAGTGTGTTTTTTGTAGTGGTAAAGTACATTTTCTGCAATTCAAAACGTTGCAGTTTTAAAACTAATTTCATGCAATTCTACTAATTTTGCCATGGGGCGGAGAGAAAATGTCATAGTTTCCCCACATGCTTCAAGATGTCTACCATTGTCCCTGCACGCAAGCAAACAAAGATAACCTGCCTAAATGGTTATCGCTCTGCAGCCCTCATCTCTGTCAACATGAAGTGCTTTGAGAGGCTGGTTAAGGACCATATCAGTTCCATATCAGCATACCAATCCAACAGATCCACGGACGATGCAATCGCCATTGCACTGCCTTATCCCACCTGGATGAGGAATACCTACGTGAGAATGCTGTTTATTGACCTGCGCTTAGCTTACAATAGCATAGTCCCTTCCAAGCTCATCATTAAGCTCAGGGTCCTGGATCCTGGACCTCCTGACAGGCAGACCCCAGGTGAGGAGGGTAGGCAACAACACCTCCGCCTCTCAACACGGTGGCCCCCCAGGGTTGTGTGCTCAGCCCCTACTGTACTCACGACTCCAACACCATCATTAAGTTTGCCGATGATACAACGCTGGTGGGCCTGATTGCCGACGCCAACGAGACAGCCTACAGGAAGGAGGTTAGAGCCCTGGTAGAAGGGTTACCAGGAAAACAGCCGCTCCCTCAACATCCCTCAACTAAGGAGCTGATCGTGGACTACAGGAAACAAGGGCATGTGCATGCCCCCTTCTGCATAGACAGGCTATAGTGGAGAGGGTCAAATGTTTCAAGTTCCTTTTCATGCACATCTTAGAGGATCTGACATGGACCAATCACACAAAGAAGGCGCTACAGCGGCTCTTCAACCTCAGGCGACTGAAGAAATTTTGCATGGGCCCTCAGATCCTCAAGAAGTTCTACAACTGCACCATCAAAAGCGTCTTGACCAGCTGTATCACCGCCTGGTATGGCAACTGCACCGCCCTCAACTGCAAGGCTCTACAGAGGGTTGTGCGGACGGCCCTTCAGGACATTTACACCAGGCGGTGTATGAGGAAGGCCTGGATGATCGTCAAGGACTCCAGTCACCCAAGCCACGGATTGTTCACTCCGTTACCATCTGGCAAGGGGTATCGGAACATTGGAGACTATTTACACCAACTCACACACACACTCAACACCGTTGTTCTATTATATACTATTTATTTAACTGCGTGACCAATACACTACCCACTTTATATTTGTAAATACAGTTATACTTGACATAGCACATTCATCATCTATACTGTACATGTCTGTTTATTACTTGTCATTCAGTACTACCTTCTAATGATTTGATATTTTCTATTGGACTTTTTATTATTGATACTGATTATTGTACTGCAATGTTGAGGGAGCTAGCACTCCCCTCTGCACTCCCCTCTGTACTCCCCTCTGCACTCCCCTCTGTACTCCCCTCTGCACTCCCCTCTGTACTCCCCTCTGTACTGCCCTCTGTAGTCCCCTCTGTACTCCCCTCTGTAGTGCCTCATGGTTGGAGGCCGAGCAGTGGCCATACCAGGCAGTGATGCAACCGGTGCAGCTGTAGAACTTTTTGAGAATATGGGGACCCATGCCAAATCCTTTCAGTCTCCTGAGGGGGAAAAGCTATTGCCGTGCCCTATTCACAACTTTCTTGGTGTGCTTGGACCATCCATCACCTCATGTTTCAGCATGATAATAATGCATGGCCCCATGTCGCAAGGATCTGTAAGCAATTCCTGGAAGCTGAAAATGTCCCAGTTCTTCCATGGCCTGCATACTAACCAGACATGTCACTCATTGAGCATGTTTGGGATGCCCTAGACTGACATGTACGACAGCGTGCTCTAGTTCCCACCAATATCCAGCAACTTCGCACAGTCATTGAAGAGTGAGACAACATTCCACAGGCCACAATCCACAGCCAGATCAACTCTATGCGAAGGAGATGTGACACACTGCATGAGGCAAATGGTAGTCACACCAGATACTGACTGGTTTTCTGATCCACGACCCTACCTTTTTTTATAAGGTCTTTGTGACCAACCTATGCATATCTGTATTCCCAGTCATGTGAAATAAATAGGTTATGGCCTAATGAATTTACTTCAATTGACTGATTTCCTTATACAGTATGAACTGTAAATCTTTAAAATTGTTGCATATTATATTTTTGTTCAGTGTGTTAATTTAAGGTTAGGGTTAAAGTAAGGGTTAAAATCACATTTTAAGAAGATAAATTATTGAAATAGGAGAGGCATATAACATTGTGGCTGTCAAAAAAATGTAAGTCAATTAACATGTCACTCACATAAACTTTGACAGCCCTACTCTGTCACTAACCGATAGTCATGGGGGTGTTACGAAACCAATAACTAGCCTGATTTTGCTGCACTCATTATGTCTAGGGGTCTTAGGCCAAGCTACATAGTCTGTAACCTTATTTGATGTGTGCATAAATGTGAGACTTAAGCGTGTGACCAGGTGTTGAATGCACCTGATCACATTATATGTTCATGGTGACAAAATAAATCTGTACAAAAACCAAACTACAAAAAGGCATGCCCAACTAAAGAGGTTAACTAACACATAGAAACAAACAAAAGTCCGGCTGATAGGTTTCCTGACACCTCTCTCACACTGAGGCCCAATCATCTCGATTGCTTGCACCTTCGGAATTATCTAGGCTTCCTGGAAGAACACAGCCCTCACCCAGTTGTTGCTGCCACCTGGAGTGTGGAAGTGTATCAGGGTAGTGTGTTTGTCTATCTCCTAACACTAACCTTCCTCCCATATCATAACACTGGCAACTATAATTCAAACAAAAAGCAAGGCATGCTGGGAAATATGCAGATAAGGTATCATAAATTCTCAAGTTGAATTGTATGTTCACTCAACCTAAAATTCAAAATTGAGTGAACATACAATTAAACATAAGAATGTACATGTACAGTATGCTGGTTCAGATTTATGCCCAACTAGTGAGCAAACTCACAATCCTTTTGCAGCTGGTTACCTTTCAATGGTATGTTGAATCAACATATTGTTTTTTTTACAGTGCAGGAATATACCCTCCCTTTGCAATTCTAGTCACACTGTACAACACAACTAACCCCGAGCATTCTGAATCCATTCCATAATCCATTTAATTCAATATGTGACTTTCAGGGGCTTACATGAGTAATCACCATGCCACTAACTTTTGAAATCCCCTGGGGATGAGCAGTCAATACAAAAGGTAAGAGTGGACTATTCAGATACAAAGAGAAATCAGATGTGACTTGAATAGTTTTTTAAAAAATTGGACACTACAATTCATGAATCTGACTAATAGCAATACTGTTCTTTTTTAGATCCAGTTTTTCTAGTTGTTTGATCACTATCTTCTTACATTGATCTCTTTTTTTGTGACCATTTTTTTTGTTGGGTGGGGGCTACATGTACAACACAAATTCATATAATGTAAGTATTCTTTATACTCCTAAGTGCAGATTGGAATGTACAAGTTATATAAATTTGTTTGTAAATATTGCTTGAATATTGTAGATCAGATGTGTGGTGTTTCCTTTGTGAATATAATTTCAGCTAATGCTAGCTGGTTATTCACTGTGTCAGGAGGCGTTTCATGTATTTTGTATAGGGCATGCAGAGAGTAGAGTGATCTGTGGTGACTGTGTTGCATGATGTGCTATCTGTGCTGTTTCCCTATCAGATAATAAAGTCGCTATTGTTAATGATTAGTTATTGGAGAAACAAGACCAAGATGAGACTCTGGACAAGGCGGATACGGTATATTAAAGGCCGTTTATTCAGACATGATGATATCTGGCAAACGTGCAGCACGGCTCCTATTCGTCCAACCCTTAGGGAGCTTTCGGAAAAAGAGGCCTACAACATATTTGGGCAGTTCATTTATACATTGAAATGACGTAGGTAGATTCTGGTAGTTCTGGCTCCTGGTTGGTTGTTCGTAGGTGATAGACAGTCCTCTCCAGCCTGGCGTCAGTATCCCATTGGTTCTCGACAGAGTTCTTTGTCTTTGGAGCCCATCCCAAAGGGTTTTGAGCAGTGTATATTTATGGGTTGTCAGTGTGTTTTATCTTATATCTTATTCCGCCACCCTGGTGGGGGTTTCCCGTGCAGTTAGTATATTGAGAAACAGAGAGAGAGGGAGGGTATAACACAGAGTACAAGCCAAAATTGTATGGTTAAGCCCAGGCAGACAACAGTCAGTGAATGCGTCATTACATGTTTTAATATGTTATTACAACACCCCCTCTTCACGTCTATTAGACGTGACAAAAACTAAAAGTAAGAAAAATAGAACAGGAAATTTAGGAAATTTGTAGTCCCCCTCTTCACGTCTCCAAAGAGACGTGAAAATTACTCATATGTGCATGTTTCAAACTCCATCAGAGGATCCTCCTGTTGTAGGAGGGGGAACATCAGTGCAGGGTCATTATTTGGTGCAATAGCAGAAGTAATAACTCGAGAAAGCAGGGAGCGGGCACATGGGATGCAACAACAGCCACAGAGGGTTAATATTGCAACAAACACAGAGATAGAGACCAGAATAGAAGAGACCAGGACCTTATATTTACCAAATGCATCCATCCAGGAGTCCCACGTGCTGGTATCAACCCCAGAGTGGGATTTCATTTTACCATTCAGGGTACGTAGTCCTTCTAACGCAACAGTGAGACTGCCATCAGAGGCTGTGTTATTGGGGATAAATGTGCAACATTGCTCCCCAAACATAAAACATATCCCACCCTTCTCAGCCAGCAACATGTCAACGGCAATGCGATTTTGAAAAGCCATAAGGGAGGTAGCCGCCAGTTGACCATGTACGGCCTCAAAACCTTGTTGAGTCCAGTTTCCTAATTTTTGGACATTGAAATGTATATAGTTAATGCGGTCAACATTTTTATTCACAGTGCACCACCAGCAGAGAGATGATTCAAAACCTGCGGCGACCTGGTCCACCAGCTTGTACTCATCAGGGACCACACTAGGAACACCTATAGCATCAATATACGTGAGATCCCCAACAGTCAGGGCTGCTTCCCGCTTGGTTCTGGTAGGCAGAAACTGTGGGTCCACAGCCTGTATCCGGGTCACCAAATCACCCACACCTATAGGGTAAACAGAGATAGGCAGTAGAAGTGTTACAAGCGCACAAGTACCCGTAGCCTTATTGGGAGGTCTTTCAAAAAGCCGAGGTCCCCCACACCACCACCAGATGTCAGCCCTGATCACTGGCTTAAAAACACCAACTACTACGATAGTATTTGTACACCAACCAACAGGGAGAAAACCTAACTGTAGTATACCCCCTGTCGTGTTAATACAGGAGAATTCGGCCCTGGCAACATCAGAGGAAAATACTGGTGCCCTGTCCGTAGTGGAGACAACAGGGTAAACTGCATCCCACAAGAAACAATTACCAGTCGGATTGTCTTTGTCCATAAGGGGCATTAAACATCCGATCTCAACAGTAGCCGGGACAATGCGGAGCAATGGTCTGGCACCCATGCAAACTACGCAACTAGTGGGGGTTGTATTGGCTGCTTGTTCGGTCAATAATAACCAATTGTTAGACAAACCTGAGATACCTGTAGCAACCCGAATGTTCTCATCCGGGGTAGGGGTGGTGACCACTAAAACAGCAGAACCCCACCCATCCCTGTGCTGGGGTAGGGTATGTGGCTTTGCCATATCGTCACGCACCGTCACAGAAGTAGGCTGTGGTTGTGGCGTAACACAGATATATAGTGTGAAATGGACTTCAGCCCTGTCGGTATCTACATATGGGGCCAACGTAAAAACCTGACAACCCATAGTGGTCCCAGGTCGTACAATCAGCTTTAGTTGAAAACCAGTGCGTGAAAATGTAAGCCGTTTGCGCCAGGCAAGAACACCCCGTCCCTTGGAATAGCTGGACCAGTCATGCCCTGTTTCCGCCACCAGGTTTTTCCAAGACCACTCACCATATCCCCCTTTGGTTATATACCAGTTAAAACTGGAATAGGTCCAGGCAGGTAGCCCCAAACTATTTTGCCCATGACCCAAAAGGCCCCAAGGCAGGTAAACAGTGGTGGTGGCATTGAAAGGCAAACACAAGGTGGTGCTCTTCAACTCCTGGGGGGTGCACTTAGTGACCCCCACCTCATGCCTAGAAACGGTATGGTCTTGTGGTAGATAAGAGAGAAAAGAGAGAGAGTTAGTTTCACCTGGCAGAGTAGAATTCAGTATGTGAGTCTGTAGTGGGTGTATCTGTTGGTCTATAAGCCATGTGAGTGTACATACAGTGACTCCTCCCATGAGAAGAAAAATAACAAACAGGGGTCCGGAGATCCCCAACCGTTCCCAAGGAGTACGGTGTGACTTAGTCAGTGAATATGGGGCTGAACCTCCCATTTTCCCTGACTAAGGAGGTGCAAGATTTGGGGCCGAATGTAGACCACTTAGGTCGGTTCTGACTTCCGTCAGTGTGCGGGAAGGGGTTGGAGCTGGTGTACAATGTGTGAGGTGGTGCCAAGGTGCGCCCAATTTACCTTTGACCTGGACTGAGTGTGAAGTAACCTCCTTCACTTCGTACGGACCAGTCCACCTGGGTTCCAGCCACTTTCTCTTGTGGACCTTTACCCTTACACAGTCTCCAAGTTTTACCTTCAGTGGTGGCGTGTCCCCCGGCAGCTCCCCCTCCTGGACCGTTTGAACCTGGGTAGAGAGTGCTGCAGAGAGAACCGTCATTTTTTTCACATAATTAGACATTACAATTTATTGCACATCAAGGGCGGGCATATGACCTCCCTCCCTTGGTGGGCCAGGCATGACTCTACCAGTCATTATCTCATGAGGAGAGAGATGGGTGCCTGACCCTGGTGAGGCTCTCATGGCCATCAACGCCAGGGGCAGGGCTTCGACCCATTTCAACTTCGACCCGGCACATACGTTTGACTTGCGCGTTCCATGAGACCTTGGGATTGTGGCCTATAACTGACTTCGCATCCTCCCCCGCCATTGGAATTGCCTCTACCCATTTGGAAAACCTATCCACCATCACTAATAGGTATTGTTTCCCATTAACCACCTTATCCGCCCCCATGTCTGTGTATTCTATGCTAATATCCTGAAATCATGCATTAGGTAATGGGTATGAGCCCATTGGTGTTCGATATGGTTTCTTTGGGTTGTGTCTGTCACAAACATTGCATTCATCACAAAATAAATCATCGCCATGAAATAAGTCAGTCATATATTTTTTATGTGAGGGTGCCACCAGATGTGCGAGGCCTTTTGGAGGGTCTTTAGTCTGCCTTCGTGTGTGGGGCCATGTGCTTCTCATAAAAGTTCTGGGTCCATCAGTGTGGCCTGCTTCATGGGCATGGGCTGAGTCTGTATAGATATTCACAGTCTTTCCTTTTCCTCTGATGAGGGCCTGCGTCAATCCGATGATTTCAGCTAATTGGGCCAATGCTGGTTGAGGGATGATGGCTGATTGAAGGGTGACATCACGAGGTGAGCTGTTTTTTTTCAATAGCTTTTGCTACTGCAGCAACGTATCTGGAGCATGTTGTCTGTTCTACCTCAATGTGGTCAAGTTTGAAAGAGTAGTACATCAAGACCCTTCTCTCCCCCTCTTGTTTCTGGAATAGGACGGATAAGGTAAATCCTTCCCTTTCAGAAACATCCAAATGGAACTTGTTCTTGTAGTCAGGTGCAGTCAAAGCTGCTGCCGCTGGTAGATCTGTTTTCAGGAGTGCTATGGCTGTTGATGCTTCAGCCGTCCAGGCCAGGGGTGCATGGAGGTTCCTTGATCGTAGGATGACCGGTGCTGCCACCCCCTCTGGGCCACACACAATGGTACAACACCTGATAGGTGGGGTCAGGTGCATCATGTCTTCGTCCCAGTCTACAGTGTAGAGGCAGTCATCAGTTTCTGTTGCATTGAGTGTGCAATGGATCTCAGCTTGGGAGTCTTATATGGGTGCAGAGTGTAGATTTGAGCTTTCAGTTGGTTTAACTTAAACTGGATGTGAGGGGTGGAAGGCCCTGTGGGTAGGCATTTTAGCCAGTACACTTCTGGGGTTTCAGACAGTGTGGGCATCTTTTATGGCCAGGGCATGGTGTTCCCTGCCATACCTTGAAACTGTGGTTGGTTGTAATCTTGCTGTTGCTGCTGCATGTGGCTGGGTCCTGGGTGGTTGTATTGTAGAGGAGGGGGTCCTCTTCTTCCTCCTCCTCATCCTGTGTTCGTGGCTTTGGCTAGTAGTGTTTTCATTGCAATTGGTGTAGCCAGCTGTTTTCATTGCAATTGGTGTAGCCATGTAGAGGCTCCTCCATGTAGGCTGGGCATATGTCCCATCAAAGCGGTCTTCCAAGGCTGGTACTCAACGAAGCGTGGATCAGCTGCTGGGCGTAGGGGAAGTTGGTAGGCCCCTTCCTGCTCCTTTCAGTGCTTGTGTCAAGCCTATCATTTCAGCTAATTGTCTGTGTTTGGAGTAGAGGATAACTGAATAAGATCGTGGCCTTCTCTCTTTAGCAGGCCCGGTTGAGATCCACCTTCCCTTCCTTGTGGGTAGCTCAGCAGGGACCCACCTGGGCCTTGTAGTGCTGTGGGGCTTGAGCAATCGGGCCTTTCTTCACAGACGAGGAGGCCTTCTTGAATCCCCACAGTCATGTTCCCTTTTAGCTGTCCTCCCTGCATCATGAAGACCGGGGCCTGTATGGCTGCTGGTGTGGTGTGGGTTTTAAATGGGTTGTGTGGGAGGTGTGCGAATGGATTTTGTGAATAGGGAGGTGGCACTTCAGTCTTCTCTTCCTGTGGCAGTGGCGGGTATAGAGAGAGCGGGGCCGATGGGGTGGTCACGGTGGGCGGTGGGGTGTTGTGGTTGTTGATTGTGCCTTCTCTGACGTCATCTGAGGCCCCAGCAAGCACCCCCATCATATCAGGTTTCTTTTGTGGGCGTGTCCTTTTTGTCTCCTCTATTGCCCATGTCCCTATTCTCAGCTCCGCCTCCGCTCTCTCTCTCTCCTTCGTTCCTTTCTTCTTGAAAAAATGGCTGCTATTCTTTTCTGCCTCACTCTCTTTCCATAGTGCTGAGTTGTTCCCTGGATGGGGCAACTCCACTAATGTAACCTGCCTGGGTCCATCTCAGCCTAATTCCCCCCATATCTTCTTTATTGATTTATATTCCTGTTTTCCTCCTGCCCTTTCCTGTATTCTCTGATCTAAATATTCATTGAATTTGAGTTTGGGAACGGTAATTGAGGCCATATTGACGATTCACTATGTCTGGGTCCGATAAAAAATTATGTAAAACATTTTTTTTTTTTAAACAACTAAATGTGCTAACAAGACATTGCACTATGGCCCTCAGCAACTATGTGCACTTAGCCCGTCACTTGGTCGAAACCAGCGATGTATCCCTGGTGCCCACACAGACTTATCTCTCGTGTCTCACCCTCGTGCACACAGAGTTTTGTAGAATTACTGTACTATAATATCGAAAAGGGATATTCGCGAGATAATTATGCGTCTAGGGTATTTTACTGGAGTAATTTTACAGGTTCACACATTTCTACTGCCTGGCGAAATGTTAGTGTCCCAAACGCCTACTTTTGGGTCAATGTCAATGCATTCAGATGCCTTCTATAATATTTGTCAAATTAATTCTAGGCAACCCCAACAGCACAAAGAGAACAGAAATCAATTCGCTACTCGGCACGGCGGCCGCACAACCCGCCCAAACTTTTGACTCGGCGGTCAAATTTAGAGCCGGTGGTCAGTATCCCTCGGTCTCATGGAACGGTGAATCAGTGACATTAATCTGGAGAGATCAGGTTTAATTCCTTCACTCCTAGTCCAATTATTTAGCTTATTAACTGATGCTCCTAGTGGGATGCCTACTCCACTGGTTCCAGTCTTAAATATACGTCTCGATCAATTAACAAAACATTTCATCATCTCATTCATATTTCATTTCACTGAGTTATCGAATCCCTCACCGTAACACCTAAACGATTGCCACATCGAAAATTGCCAGACTATTTGGACCCGATTAAAACAGTGCATCACATTCCATCAAATTCTGTTATCAAATCCTTCACCGTAACACCTAGTCGATTTACATATCAACTATTGCCACCCTATATGGATTAGATTTTAAACAATACATCACATTCTGTCCTCCAATTCCTCACCATGACACCCAGCAAATTTACATATTACTGTTGCTGGACTATTTGAATCAGATTTGAACAATATATTTACACAGATATCATTATGCAAATGCCTTTGGTTATCGGAACATTTTCCATAAATTTAACGGCAATTCATACTCACGCACTCAGTACTTCTGACCATAATTTGGATACTGATTATACTATAATATGCAGATTTCGATTAAACAGGTTCTGCTTACCTTTTATAGTGTCGAGCTCTTTGGTCAGTTTCCTGAGGCGAGTTGAATCCCCGATGGCTCCTGTAGACAGGTCGCCCGTCCTTCTAGAATCTGTCGTCAACTTGTCTTTTCTCTCATCAAATCTATGGACCGAATTCATGGATTTCTACCATCCTCTAGCTACCAATTTGTTAATGATTAGTTATTGGAGAAACAAGACCAAGATGAGACTCTGGACAAGGCGGATACGGTATATTAAAGGCCGTTTATTCAGACATGATGATATCTGGCAAACGTGCAGCACGGCTCCTATTCGTCCAACCCTTAGGGAGCTTTCGGAAAAAGAGGCCTACAACATATTTGGGCAGTTCATTTATACATTGAAATGACGTAGGTAGATTCTGGTAGTTCTGGCTCCTGGTTGGTTGTTCGTAGGTGATAGACAGTCCTCTCCAGCCTGGCGTCAGTATCCCATTGGTTCCCGACAGAGTTCTTTGTCTTTGGAGCCCATCCCAAAGGGTTTTGAGCAGTGTATATTTATGGGTTGTCAGTGTGTTTTATCTTATATCTTATTCCGCCACCCTGGTGGGGGTTTCCCGTGCAGTTAGTATATTGAGAAACAGAGAGAGAGGGAGGGTATAACACAGAGTACAAGCCAAAATTGTATGGTTAAGCCCAGGCAGACAACAGTCAGTGAATGCGTCATTACATGTTTTAATATGTTATTACAACACTATCTGTGCTGTTTCCCTATCATATAATAAAGTCGCTATCTGTGCTGTTTCCCTATCAGATAATAAAGTCGCTATCTGTGCTGTTTCCCTATCAGATAATAAAGTCGCTATGTGTGCTGTTTCCCTATCAGATAATAAAGTCGCTATCTGTGCTGTTTCCCTATCAGATAATAAAGTCGCTATCTGTGCTGTTTCCCTATCAGATAATAAAGTTGCTATCTGTGCTGTTTCCCTATCAGATAATAAAGTCGCTATTGTTGATGTTCAATTACTGGAGAGTCGAGACCAAATCACGGACGCTGGACAGAGTGGATTTCAGTTGTAACAAAAGGCAGTTTTAATGAGTCAAAAGATATCTTGTCCCACAGTTTTACGTGCACGGATCTAGTTCATATAACTCGGTAAGGAGTCAGGTGAAAAAGAGGCCTAGACAAAGGTTACAACAGTTTTTCAGTTTTTGAAGAATGATGTAGGTGGAGTCTTGTCGTGGTGGTCTTCTGACTGGTCCTGAAGAGATGGAGGCGGGCCTGCTCTACCCAGAGCAGGAGCCTCATTGGTGCACAGCAGAGTCTTGTTCTGAGCACCCGACCAGTAGAGGGGGTTGAGATGTGTGTTTATACAAGGAGATATTTGTGTATCTGGAAATCTGATACAGGAGAGCAGAGGGGGTCGTGAAAGAAGAGAACAGAGGGGGTCAGTTTTATGGCTGGGTGTATGTGTTCTTGCGATGGAATGTCTTTGTTTCCTGGGGTGGTAAGACAACAGACCTGAGGGGGGGTAGTTTTATTGCTGGGTGAGTGAGCTGGTTCCTGTTTTAGCAGGGGTAAGTAAGATGACTTGAGTCAGGCGGTTTGGCTTGGCGCTGTATAATATATGAGCTATGTGTATGAATGTTTACATATATATGTATATGACACTATCTGCAAAAGGTGGCTCTACAAAGTATTGACTTTTGGGGGGGGGGGGGGGGGGGGGTGAATAGTTAAGCACGCCTGTTTTGTTTTTTTTGTCTTATTTCTTGTTTGTTTCACAATAAAACATATTTAGCATCTTCAAAGTGGTAGGCATGTTGTTTAAATCAAATGATACAAACCCCTCAAAAATACATTTTAAATCCAGGTTGTAATGCAATAAAATAGGAAAAATGCCAAGGGGTGAATACTTTTGCAAGCCACTGTAAACAAGATGGCTATGATGACTCAGATACACTGGGCCTGATAGCCATCTGTCACATCTTCTGTTGCCTGTGCATTTCCTTTTCATTCTTTACCTCCCTCACCAACACTTTCACTCTGCTGAAACCCTCCTTCCTACTGGTCAAGTTCACCGTCAGTTTTCAGTCCGGCGCATCATCAGAGATTAAGGCACTAATCGTAAAAAACATGTTCATCAAAGGAGCACCCGGCCGCCCTGAAACAGAGTTACAGTACCACTGATGAAAAGGACATGATTTTTTACATTTTTAAATTTCACCTTTATTTAACCAGGTAAGCTAGTTGAGAACAAGTTCTCATTTACAACTGCGACCTGGCCAAGATAAAGCAAAGCAGTGCGACACAAACAACAACACAGAGTTACACATGGAATAAACAAGCATACAGTCAATAACACAATAGAAAAAAAGAAAGTATATTATACAGTGTGTGCAAATGGCATGAGGAGGTAGGCAATAAATAGGCCATAGTAGCAAAGTAGTTACAATTTTGCAAATTAACACTGGAGTGATAGATGAGCAGATGATGATGTGCAAGTAGAAATACTGGTGTGCAAAAGCAGAAAAGTAAATAAAAACAATATGGGGATGAGGTAGGTAGATTGGGTGGGCTATTTACAGATGGACTATGTACAGCTGCAAAGATCGGTTAGCTGCTCAGATAGCTGATGTTTAAAGTTAGTGAGGGAAATATAAGTCTCCAGCTTCAGCGATTTTTGCAATTCGTTCCAGTCATTGGCAGCAGAGAACTGGAAGGAAATGCGGCCAAAGGACATGTTGGCTTTGGGGATGGCCAGTGAAATATACCTGCTGGAGCGCGTGCTACAGGTGGGTGTTGTTATCGTGACCAGTGAGCTGAGATAAGGCAGAGCTTTATCTAGCATCAACTTATAGATGACCTGGAGCCAGTGGGTCTGGCGACGAATATGTAGCGAGGGCCAGCCGACTAGAGCATACAGGTCGCAGTGGTGGGTGTTATAAGGGGCTTTGGTAACAAAACGGATGGCACTGTGATAGACTGCATCCATTTTGCTGAGTAGAGTATTGGAAACTATTTTGTAAATGACATTGCCGAAGTCGAGGATCGGTAGGATAGTCAGTTTTATGAGGGTATGTTTGGCGGCGTGAGTGAAGGAGGCTTTGTTGCGAAATAGGAAGCCGATTCTAGATTTTACTTTGGATTGGAGATGTTTAATATGAGTCTGGAAGGAGAGTTTACAGTCTACCTAGCCAGACACCTAGGTATTTGTAATTGTCCACATTCTAAGTTAGAACTGTCCATAGTAGTGATGCTAGTTTGGCGGTAGGGTGTGGGCAGCGAACGGTTGAAAAGCATGCATTTGGTTTTACTTGCGTTTAAGAGCAGTTGGAGACCACGGAAGGAGTGTTGCATGGCATTGAAGCTCGTTTGGAGGTTAATAATAAACAGTTTTCCTTTTTGTTAGGAAGCTACATGTACATCACCCTTGTTGTGGATAGTTTGACTTTGGTGGGTCAAGGCAACAGTCTTGATGGAATGAAATGTGAAAGAATGGAATGAAATAAGGAAGGAAGGATGGATGAAAGGATGGATTGATGGACGGATGTGTGCAATAGGTGGTTCTCTGTCACAGGCTTGGGTCTTGTCCGTGTCTCTCTTCACTCTCAGGTTGGGGGTTGTGTCCGTGTCTCTCTGCACTCTCAGGTAAGGGGTACCGTTCTGTTGTTCCAGGGCTGGTTTAAGTGTTCTTGAAGAGCTGTTTGCACATAGCTCCACATGCTCTCAGCCCCTGCAGAGAGAACAGATTTTTTAGAAATCCTTTTAATTAATTATTGATTTGTTCGTGTGAAGCAAAAAATAACCCCCCATTAATTGAGGTAAACAGCTGTGAAAATGTATTTTTTTTAAAACAGTAAATCAATCTCCTCTATGGAGAATAACCATAGTCAAATTACTTGTACTTGCAGTTCTATTTTTAACCATCAGAGGCCACTGTTGTTCATTGTTCCGGGGATTAGTGACTCATGTGAGCCACTCTGCTGATGAATAATTTCATGGCCAATGATTGCGAACATCTGTTAGAATCACTGACTAAATAATATGGCAGTCAGATGCCTTTTACCACAGGATGTTGGTGGAACCTTAATTGGGGAGGACGGGCATGTGGTAATGGCTAGTGCGGAATAAATGGAAAGATGTCAACAACATCATATACTTGGTTTCCATGGTTCCCATGTGTTCGATGCAATTCCATTCGCTCTGTTCCAGACATTATTAGCCGTTCTCCCCTCAGCAGCCTCCACTGCCTTTTACTCAGCTTTGACGACAATAATCATATAGCAATGAAAATCCTCAATGACAAGGTAGTCATACTGTGTCGTTTTTTAATCTCTCCTATTTATCTATAGCCATATCTATAAACATGTTTTAAATCACCTGATCTGAGATATGTTGTGACAACAAGTAAAATCAGGAACTGAGGAAGTAGACTTGCATTCAAATGACATGAATGAATAGACTCTTACCAGATGAAGCGTATCTCCCTCCACCCAATGGGTCCAGCCTCGGCCCTCCTTCTCTCCCTTCTGAACACACAACAGCTTGTCCCCCTCCCATGAGATAGTTGTCTACGGGAAGAGAGGAGAGACACCATCATGCATTCTACTGTCAGTTAGGAGCATGACCCACCCACACGCACACATAGCATCCACAACCATAAGTAGAACAACTTACAGGGAGAACATACACTGAGTGTACAAAACATTAGGAACATCTGCTCTTTCCATGACATAGACTGACCAGGTAAAATCTATGATCCCTTAAACCTGTTTTTTTTCATGCTCAACAGTTTCCCGTGTATCAAGAATGGTCCACCACCCAAAAGACATCCAGTCAATTTGGAACAACTGTGGGAAACATTGGAGTCAACATGGGCCAGCATTGCTTTCGACACCTTGTAGAATCTATGCTCAACGAATTGAGGCTGTTCTGTGGACAGAAGTGGGTGGAACTCAATATTAAGAAGGTGTTCCTAATGTTTTGTACATTCAGTGTATACAGACAGAAACATGCAACCACACTTCTCAGCAAACTAAAATAACTTTTCATATATTGTTCAAGAGTACAGGAGCAAATAATATGCCAAAGGACTTGAATGAGATCAGAATGTGAGGATAGGCTGACATCGATTTTTGTATTTATATTTATTATGGATCCCGATTAGCTGCTGCACTCTTCCTGGGGTCCAGCAAAATTAAAGCAGTTTGTACAATTTTAAAACATTACAATACATTCACAGATTTCACAACACACTGTGTGCCCTCAGGACCCTACTCCACCACTACCACAGATCTACAGTACTAAATCCATGTGTATGTATAGTGCGTATGTTATCCTATGTGTGTGTGTGTTTGCATGTGTCTGTGCCAACGTTTGTGTTGCTTCACAGCCCCCGCTGTTCCATAAGGTGTTTTTTTATCTGTTTTTTAAATAACATTTTACTGCTCAAGTCAGTTACTTGATGTGGAATGGAGTTCCATGTAGTCATGGCTCTATGTAGTACTGTGTGCCTCCCATAGTCTGTTCTGGATATTGGGACTGTGAAGAGACCTCTTGTGGCATGTCTTGTGGGGTATGCATGGGTATCCGAGCTGTGTACCAGTAGTTTAGACAGACAGCTCGGTGCATTCAACATGTCAATACCTCTCAAAAATAAAAGCAGTGGTGAAGTCAGTCTCTCCTCTATTTTCAGCCAGGAGAGATTGACATGCATATTATTAATATTAGCTCTCTGTGTACAGTGGGGCAAAAAAGTATTTAGTCAGCCACCAATTGTGCAAGTTCTCCCACTTAAAAAGAAGAGAGAGGCCTGTAATTTTCATCATAGATACACTTCAACTATGACAGACAAAATGAGAAAAAAAATCCAGAAAATCACATTGTAGGATTTTTTATGAATTTATTTGCAAATTATGGTGGAAAATAAGTATTTGGTCACCTACAAACAAGCAAGATTTCTGGCTCTCACAGACCTGTAACTTCTTCTTCAAGAGGCTCCTCTGTCCTCCACTCGTTACCTGTATGAATGGCACCTGTTTGAACTTGTTATCAGTATGAAAGACACCTGTCCACAACCTCAAACAGTCACACTCCAAACTCCACTACGGCCTAGACCAAAGTGCTGTCAAAGGACACCAGAAACAAAATTATAGACCTGCACCAGGCTGCAATAGGTAAGCAGCTTGGTTTGAAGAAATCAACTGTGGGAGCAATTATTAGGAAATGGAAGACATACAAGACCACTGATAATCTTCCTCGGTCTGGGGCTCCACGCAAGATCTCACCCCGTGGGGTCAAAATGATCACAAGAACGGTGAGCAAAAATCTCAGAACCACACGGGGGGACCTAGTGAATGACCTGCAGAGAGCTGGGACCAAAGTAACAAAGCCTACCATCAGTAACACACTACGCCGCCAGGGACTCAAATCCTGCAGTGCCAGACGTGTCCCCCTGCTTAAGCCAGTACATGTCCAGGCCCGTCTGAAGTTTGCTAGAGAGCATTTGGATGATCCAGAAGAAGATTGGGAGAATGCCATATGGTCAGATTAAACTAAAATATAACTTTTGGGAAAAACTCAACTTGTCGTGTTTGGAAGACAAAGAATGCTGAGTTGCATCCAAAGAACACCATACCTACTGTGAAGCATGGGGGTGGAAACATCATGCTTTGGGGCTGTTTTTCTGCAAAGGGACCAGGACGACTGATCCGTGTAAAGGAAAGAATGAATGGGGCCATGTATCGTGAGATTTTGAGTGAAAACCTCCTTCCATCAGTAAGGGAATTGAAGATGAAACGTGGCTGTGTCTTTCAGCATGACAATGATTCCAAACACACCGCCCGGGCAACGAAGGAGTGACAAGAAGCATTTCAAGGTCCTGGAGTGGCCTAGCCAGTCTCCAGATCTCAACCCCATAGAAAATCTTTGGAGGGAGTTGAAAGTCCGTGTTGCCCAGCAACAGCACCAAAACATCACTGCTCTAGAGGAGATCTGCATGGAGGAATGGGCCAAAATACCAGCAACAGTGTGTGAAAACCTTGTGAAGACTTACAGAAAACGTTTGACCTCTGTCATTGCCAACAAAGGGTATATAACAAAGTATTGAGAAAACTTTTGTTATTGACCAAATACTTATTTTCCACCATAATTTGCAAATAAATTCATTTAAAATCCTACAATTTGATTTTCTGGATTTTTTTTTCTCATTTTGTCTGTCATAGTTGAAGTGTACCTAAGATTAAAATTACAGGCCTCTCTCATCTTTGTAAGTGGGAGAACTTGTACAATTGGTGGCTGACTAAATACGTTTTTTGCCCCATACAGTATATAGGAAAAATGTAATCATACAAGTTTGTCTCTGAGCTACTAACTAACCTTCTCGCCTTGCTCTTGTCCTCTATTGCCTGATTTTATTAGGCCGACCCAAACCTTACAGTGCTGGCTTGGATATTTTCTTTTCACATTGTCCTCTTCAGCAGTTCCATCAACTATGTTGAATACGTAACCTTGCCAGCTCAGTACAGCTTGGTTTAGCACTGCTCTGATCAGCTCAGTAGTGCGAAAAGCCCTTAGAGTACGTGTTCTCAAGGACTCCAGTGTCTTCTCTAGCTTTGTTGCTGATTCCTTCCACTGCTTCCCCCTGTGTCTCAAGTATGGTCCTCTGTGGCTCAATTGGTAGAACCATTGCGCTCACACATGTCAGGGTTGTGGCTTCGATTTCCAGGGCCACCCATACGGAAAATGTATGCACGCATGACTTTAAGTCGCTTTGGATAAAAGCATCTGCTAAATGGAATATACACTGCTCAAAAAAATAAAGGGAACACTTAAACAACACAATGTAACTCCAAGTCAATCACACTTCTGTGAAATCAAACTGTCCACTTAGGAAGCAACACTGATTGACAATACATTTCACATGCTGTTGTGCAAATGGAATAGACAACAGGTGGAAATTATAGGCAATTAGCAAGACACCCCCAATAAAGGAGTGGTTCTGCAGGTGGTGACCACAGACCACTTCTCAGTTCCTATTGCTTCCTGGCTGATGTTTTGGTCACTTTTGAATGCTGGCGGTGCTTTCACTCTAGTGGTAGCATGAGACGGAGTCTACAACCCACACAAGTGGCTCAGGTAGTGCAGCTCATCCAGGATGGCACATCAAAGCGAGCTGTGGCAAGAAGGTTTGCTGTGTCTGTCAGCGTAGTGTCCAGAGCATGGAGGCACTACCAGGAGACAGGCCAGTACATCAGGAGACGTGGAGGAGGCCGTAGGAGGGCAACAACCCTGCAGCAGGACCGCTACCTCTGCCTTTGTGCAAGGAGGAGCAGGAGGAGCACTGCCAGAGCCTTGCAAAATGACCTCCAGCAGGCCACAAATGTGCATGTGTCTGCTCAAACGGTCAGAAACAGACTCCATGAGGGTGGTATGAGGGCCCGACGTCCACAGGTGGGGGTTGTGTTTACAGCCCAACACTGTGCAGGACGTTTGGCATTTGCCAGAGAACACCAAGATTGGCAAATTCGCCTCTGGCGCCCTGTGCTCTTCACAGATGAAAGCAGGTTCACACTGAGCACGTGTGACAGACCTGACAGAGTCTGGAGACGTCGTGGAGAACGTTCTGCTGCCTGCAACATCCTCCAGCATGACCAGTTTGGCGGAGGGTCAGCCATGGTGTGGGGTGGCATTTCTTTGGGGAGCCGCACAGCCCTCCATGTGCTCGCCAGAAGTAGCTTGACTGCCATTAGGTACAGAGATGAGATCTTCAGACACCTTGTGAGACCATATGCTGGTGCGGTTGGCCCTGGGTTCCTCCTAATGCAAGACAATGCTAGACCTCATGTGGCTGGAGTGTGTCAGCAGTTCCTGCAAGAGGAAGGCATTGATGATATGGACTGGCCCGCCCATTCCCCAGACCTGAATCCAATTGAGCACATCTGGGACATCATGTCTCACTCCATCCACCAACGCCACGTTGCACCACAGACTGTCCAGGAGTTGGCGGATGCTTTAGTCCAGGTCTGGGAGGAGATCCCTCAGGAGACCATCCGCCACCTCATCAGAAGCATGCCCAGGCGTTGTAGGGAGGTCATACAGGCACGTGGAGGCCACACACACTACTGAGCCTCATTTTGACTTGTTTTAAGGACATTACATCAAAGTTGGATCAGCCTGTAGTGTGGTTTTCCACTTTGACTCCAAATCCAGACCACCATGGGTTGATTTCCATTGATCATTTTTGTGTGATTTTATTGTCAGCACATTCAACTATGTAAAGAAAAAAGTATTTAATAAGAATATTTCATTCATTCAGATCTTGGATGTGATATTTTAGTGTTCCCTTAATTTTTTTGAGCAGTGTATTATTATATTAACTCAAGGCCCCTTGTGTTCACAGTGGTATCTCAATCAAGTATAAGGACACATAAGGACTGCTATCACACTAGAGCAGCGTTTTGGCAAAAAACTAAATGTGCACCCCTTGTGGTCCCCAGGACCGAGTTTGAAAAACGCTGCAGTAGATGGAATATGATTGATCAAATCACTACTGAAACATCAATATTTCTCCTTGTTCGGCGTCTCTCTCCAGTCTCCAGAAATATGTTTTTATAGCCTTTGATAGCCAAAAACTAGTCTACACTGAATGTGTGATGGAAATGTTTTTGTCAACTCACCATGCATTTTCTGTCATCGACCCCTGACAGATTCTCCTCAAACTCCTTGCCAACATGGAAATCCATGTTGTAGTTCTTAAAGGTACTGAGGGTCTTGATGACAACGTGGTCACCATCGTTACTGATGTCTTTGTCGGGCTTCAACAAAGTGGCAATTTTCCTAATGGCAACATTTACATCTGTGCGATAGGTCCCCAAGGAAAGAAGAGAGAGAAAATAGATCAACACAGGAGGAAGGCTACATTCATCTATAGCTCAACGTCACACTCATTCTCCCATTTCTGTAGCCTATAGGCTTTAACTGGATCCAACTACCGGAAATCTTTTTGGGATACTTTGTAAATATGAGGCGCTTTCGAAAACATTATTTTAAGTGACACAATTGTCAGTATCTACACCAGTGGTCCAATAAGAACACTTTCAAACTACTAAATGTTATAACCCTATATATGTCTCTAAATATTCAGAATAGTAATGTTCGCTAGGTCTATAGTTAGGATTTTGAATGATGGCTAGAGCTCAATATTGAACCCATGGCGCAGTGGTCCAGCAGGTATCCTTGCGCATCATCCATTTTGACTTAAGTTTGAATCCCCGTCATTAAGCGCAAACCACCCATAAAATACTTTTTGTGGGACAACTCACCGAGGGCTTTCAAGTACTCTTCGAAGTTGTCATTAGAGATCATTTTCCAATACCCATTCAGATCAACTGGCATATTGTCTGTGTGTTTCTAGTGTCCTTACTTCCAGTGAAAATGGTAAAGGAGATACGATATCGCTGTTTACTTGCAATCGAATGCCGGACCGCTGTCCATACCTAAACATAACCCCTTTAATCTGATTACTTACTAGTTTTCATTTTTTTCCTACAACATTTTGAGCCTCCCTCCACCGGTGATCTGCCGACTCGCCCCCATGCATCCCTGCGCAAACAGCGCATTCAGAACAAGGGCACATAGTCTATCAATTAAACCTCGTCCACAGCCCATGAGAGCAGGCTGGGAACGACATAATATATAAATGATATCACAGTATTGTTCAATACACGTTTCTGATTGGTTAGAATAGCATTCTAGAATGGACATTAAATCCAGATAACGGGACACCTTTCAATATGCGCCTACAGATGCAGACCGTACTTGCTACAAAATTACAAAAAGCTAAACTAACAACTAAACAAACTGAAATGGGATACATTGTAAACGCAGGTCCAACGACGAAAAAGCTAACTAGCTAGGCATTGATTGTTTTTTTGCAGAGACATATTGTTTTGGAGCATCTGGTGAACTAACGTGGTGAGTGATCAACATGCATTTCTCTGGTCCTTACTGTTGCAGTCATGACGCAAGAGGCACTCTGCTGTCAAATCCTCCCACATGTTTCTAGGTTGACCAGCTGTTTTCAGCAACTGTTTTTTTTAATTCGGCAGATTTGCTAGCAACAAACTATTTAGCTAGTTAACTAGCCTAGTGCTTGATATGCAATGCGATCCCCAGTCTCGAGTGGCCTGAGAATAAGGGAAACTTTTCTAGCTCTTCCAGGCAAAATCGGGCATTATCAGCGCATTGTTATGGATTTATCCAAATGAACGTCAATAGAAAACAGATACTTGTTGTTATTCTGGCGGCGGAGGTCGTGACTATGTTAGCCGTAGTTAGCTGGCCATCTAGCAAGCAAGTGTTAAGGGACAGGTGGCAGTTTTACTGGGGGGGAGGGGTGGTTCAAAATAGGGGAGGGCTGTCAAACTAAATTTTTTGCTTTGGGGAGGTTTGTGTGCTTTTTTTACTGGGCACATGGGAGGGTAGTGCTTTTTTTTCTGGTTAACGTTGGCTCTGTTGCAGGTTTACCAATATAATTTCCATCCTAGCCACATTTCCTCAGCTGCTTGCATGCGCCTCCCCAATATGAAAGTGTTTTGGTACTTCCCTTATGCACTACACTTCCATGTGCCAACTTTTATTATAAACTGGGTGGTTCGAGCCCAGAATGCTGATTGGCTGAAAGCTGGGGTATATCAAACCATATACCACTGGTTTAACAAAACATTTATTTTGACTCTTCTAATAATGTTGGTAACCATGGGGGTTAGCTTGGGGGTTAAGGCTAAGGGCTGTATCCAGGCACTCCGCATTGTGTCGTGTTTAAGAACAGCCCTTAAATCAAATCAAATGTATTTCTAAAGCCCTTTTTACATCAGCAGACGTCACAAAGTGATTATACAGAAACCCAGCATATAACCCCAATGAGCAAGCAATGCAGATGTAGAAGCACTGTGTCTAGGAATAACTCCCTAGAAAGGCAGGAACCAAACCTAGAGGAACCAGGCTCTGAGGAGTGGCCAGTCCTTTTCTGGCTGTGCCGGGTGGAGGTTATAAGGGTACATGGCCATTAAGGCCAGATTCTTCTTCAAGAGCTGTGGTATATTGGCCATAACACACAGTGTGTTATGTGTTTGCTATTAGTTGGTTGTGTTGTACTTACCAGTACCCAGTGTTCACGAGGTCCAACATGCCAATCAACCTGCTATCTGCCAATCCCGGGAATGCCTGGAATGTTCGGATGCCGGGCATCCTGGTGGTTGACGGAGTGGCATGGAGGGGGGTTGGGCAGGGGGATGGAGCATTGGAAGTTAAGACCAGGTTTAGCCATTGTTCTCTCTCTTACGTCTGGCTTTCACAAGAGAAGGTCACAGTTGTATTACAGGGTATCCTTCATTTATTTGGCGTGGGCTACGGCCAAACAGTAGCCTGTGTGAAGTTGGGTTAATAAACCGTCAATTCGTAAACTCAAACCTCTGTCTGGACAATTGTTCCTTTATGACCTAGTCAGGTCATTACAATACATTTTCAATGTGAATAGACAAGAACAGATAGGAATAGCTGATAGGCAGTGAACATGCCAGGTGCATCATTGCGCATGAAAGAACAGTGAGGACATGAAACACTCAGCTCAAAAATCTCCCCTATTGATCTTGTTTATGGACAATACAATTATCCTTCCTAGACTATAGTAGCTTACAACACCACAATGCAATGAATAATTGTTTTCAAGTGAGTACAAAATTATACTCTAGGCTGCAGTGAAAATGACATTTGAATAACGATGCAAAAGCCCTGCGATTTGAATGTTTAATTCCATTTGGATCAGTTGTGATCTACTCTCGACAGTTTCTAACAGTAGCAGGCCAGTCTGGCTGTATTTTTACTTCTGATACTGAATGCGCTGTCTGTATCAGATAATCATTCTCCCAAGTCCTCCTAAAATAATGTGGCCACATATGCTCCTAGCAGGCCCAGTTATTCAGGAAAGCTTAACACCCACACTGCCTTCTCTCCAATCCGAGCGGCTATTCCTTGCGCACCTAGAACACTTCAACATAGCCAAAATATTTATCAATTCATTTTAAAAATGTATTACCTTTTATATGTGGCATAAATACAACCAGTCACAACGTTTTAATCTGATTAGTCTCCTATAGGCATGCACACGTTCATCCAAAATATAATTCCAGCATCCTCAAAATGGCTTGACATTAACCAGGTTTCCATCCAAACTTTTTATGGATCAGTTTTGCCTATTAGATCATAATAAATAAGATTCCATGGACAGGGGGACTTTCTGTTGAACGCGAAACGAGGGAGAGCTTGGTTTGTTGTTTTGAAAGTGTATTGGAAAATGTCTTAGTAGCTAGCTAACTTTTTAGTTTGGTTCCTGCAACGCAGTTGGCATCAGTTTCTGGGACAGCTACTCTCTGTCCAGTGATCCTGCTGACCAAGGCTGGGTCTGAGGAGCAATTATTTTAATGATTACTTCATTGGCAAAGTGGGCAAACTTAGGTAGGAAATGCCAACAACGAACAGTGAGCCATTGTATTCATGCATAAAAAAAGAAAGAAATGCATTGCAAAGTTTGAATTTTGTTAAGTTAATGTGGGAGAGGTGGAAAAATAGTTATTGATCAATGACAAACATCCTGGCATTGACAACTTAAATGGAAAGCGACTGATGATAGTAGCTGACTCTATAGCCACTCTTATCTGTCATATTTAATCTGAGCCTTGAGGAAAGTCTTTGTTCTCAGGCCTTCGGGGAAGCCGTTAGTAATTCCGCAACCCAACAGTGGTAAAGAGGCCTTTACTGGTTCTAACAGCAGACCTATCAGCTTGCTGCCAGCTCTTAGCAAACTGTTGGAAAAAATTGTGTTTGACCAAATATAATGCTATTTCAACAGACTTTTAGCATGCTTATAGAGAAGGGCACTCAACATGTACTGAGCTGACACAAATGACTGATGATTGGTTGAAAGAAATTGTTAATAAGATGAATGTGGGCACTGTACTGTTAAATTTCAGTGCAGCCTTTGTTGAACAAATTGAGGAGACTAAATTACTTGGTGTTACCTTAGATTGTAAACGGTCAAGGTCAAAACATAGATTCAATGGTTGTAAAGATGGGGAGAGGTCTAGCCATAATAAAGGCTTTTTTGACACCACACTCCAAAAAGCAAGTCCTGCAGGCTGTAGTTTTGTTCTAATCTCGATTATTGTCCAGTCGTGTGGTCGAGTGCTGCAAGGAAAGACCTAGTTAAGCTGCAGCTGGCCCAGAACAGAGCTGCATGTCTTGCTCTTCATTGTAATCAGAGGGCTGATATAAATTCTATGCTGCCAGTCTCTCTTGGCTAAGAGTTGAGGAGAGACTGACTGCATCACTTCTTTTTATAAAAAAAACATGAACGTGTTGAAAATCCCAAATTGTTTGCATAGTCCATTTACACACAGCTCTGACACACACACACACACACACTTACCCCACCAGACATGCCACCAGGGGTCTTTTTACAGTCCCCAAATCCAGAACAAATTCAAGAAAGCGTATAGATTTATGTAGAGCCATTATTGCATGGAACTCTGTTCCATCTCATATTGCTCAAATGAACAGCAAACCTGGTTTCAAAAAACAGATTAAGCAACGCCTCTCCCCTATTTGACCTAGATAGTTTGTGTATCTAATGATATGTAGACTGTGTGCGGCTTTAAAAAAAATAGGACTAAATGCATTAAAGTAGCCTACATGTTGGATAAAAAATGTCAGGATATCATGGGAAAGCATGCAGATGAAATACGTTCTGATGAACTTTCACTGTTTAGGTTGATGCGCCTTTCAATAAATATGGAGGGTCTTATTCTGCTGACATTTGACAAATAAAATAATCTGGTGCTTTTGTGAATAATGATATCATCATTATTGGGCCAGTAACCGAAAGGCTGCTGGATTGAATCCCAGAGCTAACAAGGTAAAAAATCTGTCATTCTGCCCCTGAACAAGGCAGTTAACCCACTTTGCCTTGGTAGGCTGTCATTGTAAATAAGAATTTATTCTTAACTGACTTGCCTAGTTAAAGGTTAAAAAAAAGTAAAATACCTGCACTGTATCTACAAGCTGTTGGCTAGAGCGCACGTGCGAATGTGCCCACTCTGGTATTGGCACGTGCGCTCTAGCCAACAGCTTATGTTGTGACAAAACCATCCTAGAGTTGAAAATGTGATGGAAACCCATTGCTTTGGATTTTTTTATTCGGTACATGTGAATTTAAGCTCAAAAGTATTTTTTTATGTGCACAACTTTTATTTGCAACAAGTGAATGATATAATTTTTTTTATTTTACTAGGCAAGTCAGTTAAGAACAAATTTTTATTTTCAATGACAGCCTTGGAACAGTGGGTTAACTGCCTGTTCAGGGGCAGAACGACAGATTGTCAGCTCGGGGATTTGAACTTGCAACCTTTTGGTTACTAGTCCAACGCTCTAACCACTAGGCTACCCTGCCGCCCCAGAAAACACAACTCTGATGGGACAATGCACCTGGGTTTCCCTTAGCCTGTGGAAAAGTCAATAAATAGAATTGTAGCAGGCCAAATTGTCCTGGAGAAGCCTACACCTGCGCTTCAGACTCATTCTCTCACGCTTCGAGAGGAGCCTTGGCCTAGGCCACTGTTGATTGTGAAGATAGATGGCTTTTTCATTGAAGTAAAACAAAAGTTAGAGGAAAAAGAGTACACCTATAGTGAAAAGTCTACAAGGGGAATTTAATATAAGTTTTAATATTGTAGTGGAAGATGAGAAGAACGTTGGCATGGCCAAATAGAGGCTACAGTGGCAACTCCCTATTCAGGTAGGATGCAATTTTGAAAATTAAATGTATTTTTAATAACTTGTTTTATCCTTATTATTGTATATAATTTATTATTGTAAGCCTATTTATTAATAGAACACTTAAAACATTTTTTTTTTTTTTTAAATACGCAAAACCTGTTTTGTTTAATTCTGTTGAGACATTTTCATTGGCTAATTTACATTTTATCAGTCTTTTTAATTGTGTGCTCCATATGTAGTTTAAGCTAGGTTATATGTAGGTCTGTATATGATATATATGATTCTATTTCTGTAATTTGTTGTGTATAGTATGCACTTACCTTTGTTGGTAATTACTGCAATAATGTTTAAACCAGTTCGCAATTGTTGTATTTCATTCAGTTGAGACATTTTCTTAGGCCAAATTAAGTTCTAACTTATGTTGTGTTTGCTGCAATATAATGGCCTGTTCTTACTTTATATTCCCTATAAACAATGGCTTGACTTTTGATATTACACTCAGGTTTACAAACTTTTGTGAAGGTTTGGTGTGGTTATTATTAAGCTTTAGCTACTGCAAGCCTATGATATGAAGGCAGTTGCTCCAACTGACTCAGACAGTTGAACTTGAGGTGAGGAAGAATGTTTCAGGCCTACCAGTGATAAAACATGCAGGGAGAGTGAGCTCCTCTGTGGTTCTTCTTGGTGAACCCTCAACCTTCTGGCCCATAGACCTGCGTGGCATTGACTGTGCCACAAAAGCATGATGAAGTGTCAAAGTCTATATCCACATGTATAAACACAGGGTTGCTACATTTGTTATTTGTGGGCATAAACATTATTGAAAATATTTTTACGTTGGGGGGGGCGCATTTTTTTTTTAATGACACCATAAATTGTACAACTCTGCTAATTCGATTAGGCCTAGTCGTGTTTTAAGCTGACCAACCAGTCTTGACATGCATTTGCACAGTGGCCATATAAAACAGTGCTAAGTGTTGGCCTATCGGTAACATAAACCATGTTTCCATCCACAGTTTTTATGCGAGTAAAGTCATACTGTATAAAAAAAAGTAATGATAGCCGTGATGGAAACAGAACGTTTCGGTACAATTTTATGAATACCGACAAATAGTTTGTTCATTCGACATGGTGGGTGGGATCTTTTTGTATCCGCAAAATGAATTACGCAAGGAATGTGGAGGAAATGCCTTCATGTGCAAATAGTGATATCATCATCATATTGAAGTAAACTTGGAGTGGTGTGTGTGGTCCTCCCACTACGACTCGAGAAAGCATACAGTTTATTAGGCTACAGTTATGATGAGCTTCACAGGGTGTTGAAAGTGCACGGTGATGAGCTTCACAGGGTGTTGAAAGTGCACGGTGATGAGCTTCACAGGGTGTTGAAAGTGCACGGTGATGAGCTTCACAGGGTGTTGAAAGTGCACGGTGATGAGCTCGATGGTCATTTCCAATAAATATCGAGGATCTTATTCTGGTGTCATGATGATCGGTGCTTGACTGCCATTTGACAAATAAAAATATTCTCACTCTTATCCATAATAATCTGATCATGTAGACTAGCCAACCAGCACATACCCGCACTGTATCTACGGGCTGTTGGGGGTGATGATCGCATCTCTTCCAAAACAGATTACATGTCAGCAATAGTTTAGGAGCATCCTAAACTAGTCCAGCTTACTACAATCCACTGCGTCAATCACAATTCCTATCTGGTCTCTAGTCATCTGCACAAATGTCTTTGCTATTACATCAAGTTTGCCAACACTAACAAATGTGTATAAATCTGCTTATAAAAAAGGCACCCACTGATGGAAAAACATTGTGCGTGTGGTGTGCCACATATTCAACTGAGATGACAGAAGTCAACTAGTTATGGGCCACATGGCCTGTTCTTGCACAGTCAGTAGATGTATCTGCTATTGGCACATTATATGCTTGCTTCCATCAATGGCAGTCTCTCAGTTAATCATCCAGAGTTTTCACAGGCATCTCTGTCTGCTTGGTAAGCGGCCTCAATAGCACATCCTTATTCTTCAGCTCACTATCTCCGGTATAGAGGTTGTGCTGGTGGATATATTTGATGACAGAATCTGGGAGGAGGTACTTGACGCTGAGGCCTCGTCTCAGGGCCCGCCGGACCTCCGTGGCGCTGGTCTCGTTGCGGACCCACTCGCGCACTAGGAAGATGTTTCGCCAATGGCGTGAAAGTGTCTCCGACTCGTGCACGGCGAGCTCGGGCTCCAGGCCCCCCCGGCTGACACAGACCAGGCCGAAGCGGCCCGCCACCTCCTCCACGTGGTCGTCCAGCCACAGGCCAGGCACCTTGAAGGTGTCCAGGAAGTCAGCTCCGCACAGCAGCTTCAGCCTGGGAGAGGAGCCTGAGAAAGGGTCAAGAAAAGGAAGCGTTGGTGAATGGCAGCCTTTACACTGATGTCTCCCCTGGTCTCCACCCAAAAGAGATTTGGATGTGGCCATCATGTTGAAGTAAACATGAAAGCCATGGTTTTAATTGGTTTGCTGAGAGTTAGTTATTCATTTGTTTTGCTGATTTCTTTTTTTCTACTGCGGTGTTATGGATACAGTTATCCTGTGTGTGTGTCCTGTGTGTGTGTGTTTCTTTTCTCTCCTTCTCCCCTCACAGGTGAAAATCATCACTCCCCAATCAGTCAACAATCAACCCATCAATCAGAAGACACACCTCCTCCTGTTTCCTACCCTATCACAGTTCCTTCCCCATGGTTTAAAAACCCCATCATTTGTTTGCTCTAGAGCTCAATCTCTTTGTAATGCCATGTTGGTAGATCTCTGTTCTTTATAGATTTCAGTAGCTCAATCTCTTTGTAAATGCCATGTATGTAGATCTCTCTCTTTGCGTCTTAACCTCTTCTTTTGTTTGAGCACCTCCAAATCACTTTGTCATCTCCTGTGAGTATTGTTTTGGTTATGGTGTTTGTTTGTTGCTGGTGGGAAAAGGGGGAAACCAAGACAAGTCGCCCATGGGCATACACTACCCGTAGGTGAACTTTGTTAAATACACTAGTTAGAACTGGGCGGACCACCCACTGTATTTTTGGTTAGTTAGCTGTTGTTGAAATAGGCTAGTCTAGCTTAGGGGTGTTTTGAATACTTATTGTTTCTTTCCTTGGGTCCAGCTCAGCCCCTTTTCCTGCTTCCCCCCCATTACCGTGTGTTTATAAATAAACCCTGAGTTTGACGGTATTATTTCGGTTGTCGTGGTTATTTCGTTCACACTTTGTCACAATTATAATTTACATGAGTTATGTTACGGGTCTCACTACCATCCCCCCTAGACTGTCGGGCCAAAAGGGATTCGTAACATGCGGTAAACCATGTAATCCATCCCTCACTAGAATGAGCCATTTTCTTCATAAATATAGGTGTTAACCAGATGTAACCCCATGCCAGCTGACCACCAACACAGTACGACATAACTGAGCATTCGGATTACATCCCTAAATCCATTTAATTCAATATTGTATTTCCCGTGGCACAAACCTTCCGATCCGAAGCGCGCGTGAACAAAAGCTAATGCTCTTTATCTGCGTTCGCTAGCACTGAAGTGTAATAACACATTAAGCACAGGCACACTATATGGGATTGTGAAAATCCATGACCCTTTGTGTAAGAGCTTGTTGTAAAAAAGTGACAGGACATGCATTTTGGGATTTGGAGTCATGATTTGTGCAGATAAACCATGGTAACCTGTATGTATGTATGTATTGACAGTGTGTTGACCAAACCCTGGAATGACAGTAGATCAGTCTCATGATTAAACTGACAATGAACAAAGACATAAATAAACCGTTTAATATAGAAGTTTAGTTTGTCATGAGAACTACAGATTTCGGTCTTAACCTGGAACTACATACACCACACATGGAACTCAGTAACTCATTTCAATAAGTTAATGAATTTCATGTGTGGTATCTCAATTAGTTAATTAATTTCATGTGTAGTATTTCAATTAGTTAATGAATTTCATGTGTGGTATTTCAATTAGTTAATGAATTTCATGTGTGGTTTATGTAGTTCCAGGTCAGACCAAAAGCTGCTCATGACTACCTAAACTTCTAGAACATTTTGGCCAGGTTTATGAAGCGCTTGTACTTTTTTTTTAAAGCGGGGGAATAGGCATTGGTTTACCATTTATGTTTTATTCCCTGCTACACTTCAACTTAATGTCCAACACTCACCTTTGGGGAGAAGATGCTACAGCACTCTGGGATTAGGGAATTTCTGATATATCCACCTTTGATAGGAATGGTGTGCGTGTGCTTGGATGGCTCCATTTACACGGTCTTCCCTGGTCCACCATGTAACCTTCATAATGATCTGTTCATGCCACACCAACCCCCTCATCCTCTAAACATCATTAGCTTTAATGAACATGCTGCTTCCATAGAGCTGATTCCATAGAGCTGAATGTGTAAAGGGGATAAAGGATTACTTAGTTGGTCTAAGAGGAAAAAACAGATCCTATACATATTTCAACCTAAATAAGATTCAAACTAGGCTATTAACGAGTGAGTAAAGGACACCAGTGCCAAGGTGGAGGTTTATAATTAATAGAGGATGATTGCTGCGTATTATCTATGCAGTCACTTTACCCCTACCTACATTTACAAATGACCTCCACTAACCAGTGCCCCCGCACTTTCAATCGGTACCGGTACCCCCTGTATATAGCCTCGTTATTGTTGTTTTATTGTGTTACTTTTTATTTTATTTTTTACTTTATTTTATAAATATTTTCTTAACTCTTTTTCTTGAACTGCATTGTTGGTTAAGGACTTGTAAGTAAACATTTCTCAGTAAGGTCTACATACACCTGTTGTATTGGGTGACTAATACAATTTGATTTGCAGCTCAGTTGGTGCCGAGAGAGAGAGAGAGGCCCAGTTCCATTTCAGTCCACTTCCCATAAAACAGAATTGTGTTGAGTGTTGAAGGCCAATTTCAACTGTCGGTAAATACGTCTCATGTGGTTGTTCAAGTGTGAGTACAGCTAATTTGATTTGTTCTTTCAACTACTTTTATAGTTGATTGATAACTTCAAAATACTACTTGGATCGCCATGGGCCCACAAAGGGACAGGTAAAGAGCAGCACGCATCTCCAGAGCCACACATTGCAGACCTCTCCAATCCTTTTAGATCTTTGATCATAAAAGGAGAAGGGGCTAGAATGGGCCTATGCTACAGAGCGCAAGGTCAAGGAGGGTCTTACTTGTGAGATGATGGGGGTTTGTGGTTGGACCACTGTCCTTTCCTGTGCCCTCTCGGTACTGCTTCAGTATCCGACCATAATGGTACCTGCAAGCAGGACAATGCAAAGGGAGATGACATATGACAAATGCAAAGAAAACCAATAAAGGAATATGCTGTTGAGAGCAAAAGCCTCTTACAGATGTTCTAGAAGATTTGTGTTTTGGGTTAAGTGATCCCATAGGTTTCAACAGCCCTGCTCCAATGTGGACAACAGGCCACTTGATGGTTTTAATCAGACAGCTCGCTCAACAAGCAGACAGCTCGCTCAACAAGCAGACAGCTCGCTCAACAAGGGAATTTGTCATAGCAGAGGGGACAAGGAAAGGGTTGTATAATGCATCACAAGTGTGAACAGCACTTCAGCTGCGTGTGCATTTATGTTTGTGTGTGTGGGTGTGTGTGTTTACGTTTGCATGGGTGCACATAGTTGTTGAGTACATATAACTAAATGCATGTCATGTTTATGTGTAACCCTAAATGAAAGGTTGCTGGTCCATTTATGTGACTTGTAAATCAAATCAATAGTGAGTGCCATTGTGGGAGATAAACACTCAATATCCCACGCATGTAAAGTGGAGGTAACTTTCTGTATAGTTTCAACTGGTTGACCAATGTCAAATGCAACTGTGTCCCACATCCACTTAATCACTATGGCAACATGTTACAATAGCAACAAACTCAGCCAGCAGCAAGGGATCTGACCCCAGGAAAGACCCAGACCTGGTATGGGCCCCATGTTGCCGCAATATCCCTGGAATCTCTGGCATCGCAGCCTTAAATCTGAGGTGGTTTCTGGCACAAAGAACATTTGGCATGGAGCAGCAACAGAGGGGATTTTTACCCAGGGAGCTCTATTGCCTTCCTATTGTGAACAGGCTTGTGGTGCGGGAAGAGGAGATTCTATGGAGCGCTAACAGCTAATGAAGAGCTAAAGAATGAGGGCTGGGAAGTACGACATGGGAGGACATAAACCAAGGCTCCGGACCAGTGTACACCTGGTATTACAATGTTATTGGATGTTGTTCATAGTCAGTAGAATTGGATGTTTATGGACACGTGTAGAATAGAGTACATGCATTGTGATCGGATCTGATGGACCACAACAGTCATGTAAATGTAGTTGTAACGGTCTTCAGATGAAGTGGGAAATTCTGATCATGAACGTGGACAGTTGAGGCATTATGTGATATCATGTTGGGAGACATTTTAATACAGGGTGTGGGTGCAAACTAAGCCCTTAATGAGATAGGATTATCAAAGTTATTTGTAATGTCAGGTCTAGACGGGATCTGTCTGGCTGAAAAGGAGGATGAAGCTCTGACTGGCAGATTCAATTAAGTCTTTCTGCATGCTGAGATGCTTTACAAAGGGAATTAGACATTTTTACAATGTGATTATTTCATGAATAAAGTAGAGCTGAATTGAAGGATTTTGTAAGTAAAACCCTATTATTGGAAATAAAAAACATCCAGTAAAAGATACCATGGTTAGTTTAAAGTATTGACCACTTGTAAACACTAATGTTTGAGGTGGAATCCTGACCTATCAGATCTTAGATAAAGCTCTGAATCCTATTGTGTTATTTTTAACAAAAACAATGAAAGTTATGAAAGGGTTACACTCAGCGACTAACTTGCATAGTGACGACTGTGGTGCACATGACCAGTGGCATCACAAGGCAATGCTGATTCCACAAAATCTCTAATAACATACATTTTTTAGTGTACTGTAGTTCACTGCTCATCAAAGCAGCAATAAACTTCTCAAAACGTTTCTTCAGAGAGAAGCCATTTTGGGGCTGTGATTTACTAGTAGTTACTTAATCAATTAGTTTAAAGGTTAAAACTGTGAAAATGTGTGACTCCACACCTCATTGTGACCACTGTCTCTGTCCAGTCGGGCTGCTGGCTCTCCCAATCGTCAACGGAGACCCAGTCTGAACTCTGCAGTGCCAGCCTTGCCATAGCGATGCGGTGCTTGGCCAACACCAGGCCCTGCTTGCCATAGCCGTCACTCACCGGAGACACAATCCCGCCCACCACCTGGAACTGACCTGAAATGGGGTAAATCATTGGTTGATGAGACTCTTGATCCTCCCCACTCTCTGACATTGGGCAGATTGGATTATACTGAGTCACGGGGCACCGATCTATGGCCTGTGACGTGAACGGGCAAAAGCAGTGACTGAGGAGCACCCTCCTCAAATCTAACAGTAATCTGCTCGGTCATGTTGTCAACAAGGAAGCACGGTGCATCATCCAGAAACATACAACATATCTTTTCCATAAAAATATGTTTGAAAATGTTAAAATAGTTTTCATTGAGAAGGCAGCTAAAGCGTCTTTATCTAAAACAATCACTTTTGCATGTGAAAACACAGAATCCTACTCATTACTCGACGTGCTTAATTTACGTCACTTTTGTTTTGAGCCGACTTCACCGTGGGTTTTGAACGGGGCACCTGGCTCAAGCCCAGGACGCAGCCCGGTTCCAGAATGAATGCAACGAACTTTCACCCGGTGCAAAACACACCTAATTGAATCCCCTCAATGCTATATTGTCTTCCTTATTGCACCATTTCCCCAAGTCTACAACATGGGAAAATATAACAAAGCTTTAGTCACCACGCAATTTAATACTATTCAGCTTATTCTGTACAATGTTTACATTCTCACAGGTCAGCTGACATCTTATGCACCCAGGGTCCATGGGAAAATAAGAACATGATTTATTCCAACTGAAGTGCAGTACTGTTTATTTGGTCTATATAAATAGACTAAATGTGTAGGCTCATGTCAAGGCACAAGGTGTAAAGTAGTGTGCAAGGAAGGCACAGCTCTATCTGTACAGATGACAATTGATACTTAACCACAATGTAAATGCTCCTGAAAGCTTCACAGAAACCCTTTGGGGGACTTCTACCTTCCACTGTCCCGTAATCACACTGACGAAATAAACAGACAGGTGCATAATACAAGTCTGGGAGGCAACACGAACATAGCAAATTAATATAGGGTCTCTATGGTGCACGACCTGTCTGGTGCAGGTGATCCCTGGCCAGCTCGAACAGCCGCATGTGCTGGTTGGTGATGGGGTTGAAGGAGCCGCAGGCCAGGAGGACCAGCGGAATGCGGGCAGACATCTTTGTTGTCTCAAACCATGGTCACCCCCACAGAACACTGAAAAGCAGCAGAACACAGAGTTAGAGATGAATGGGAAATGTATTCAATAACACCAGCAATGCTGATAATATACTGTAGCAATGCCTGAATAAACAGAATACTTGATGCAGATTATCTCTCATAGGTGGTCAAAGTACTGAAGGGCTTAAATTGACATTAAGGAGGTTTACCAGTGTGGTCAAAATTTGAGGTATGAATCATGGTAACTATGATGTGATATTTGGCTTATTGAGGTAGTAGCTATATAGAATTGAGCTATATTGAATTGGAGTGTGACCAGTGGTGGAAAAAGTACCCGATTGTTATACTTGGGTAAAAGTAAAAGATACCTTAATAGAAAATAACTCAAGTAAAAGTCACCTTGTAAAATACTACTTGAGAAAAAAGTATTTGGTTTTAAATATACTTAAGTATCAAAAGTAAATGTAATTGATAAAATATACTTAAGTATCAAAAGTATAACTAATTTTCATTTACTTATATTAAGCAAAACCAGACACTACCATTATCTTTTTTACAGATAGCCAGGGGCACACTCCAACAGACATAATTTACAAATGAAGCATTTGTGTTTGTTTAGTGAGTGTGCCAGATCAAAGGCAGAAGGGATGACCAGGAATGTGTTCTTAAGTGCGGGAACTTGACTATTTTCCTGTCCTACTAAGCATTCAAATTGTAACAAGTACTTTTGGGTCTTAGGAAAAATGTGTGGAGTAAAAAGTACTATATTTTCGTCATTAATGTAGTTTAGTATAAATAGTCAAAAAAAGAAATAGTAAAGTACAGATACCCCCAAAAACTACTTTAGTACTTTAAAGTATTTGTACTTAAGTACTTTACACCACTGAGTGTGACATAGCTACATACAAGGTACATTTTCCAACGAATACTACGGAACGCGTCAAAAAACATTGACGAGGCACTTACAGGTAGTCTCGCAAGGCTACACCGGGGACCCCTCACGTACAACTTCTATGATAGTTTTAATTTGTTCTAATTTAAACTGCACATGCCGGAAAACACGACTGGTTATTCAGCTACAATAACAGTCAAAACTATTTTCAACAACTAGCTAGTCTTTTCTTGCTACCCAGCATCGTTGAGAACCTTTGATGTATGGCAACGCGAGACTAGTAGCTACCTAGTCCGTTCAACCCAGTCCGCCTTATATAAAGGGTAGTTGGCGGTATGTATCAGGCGGCTACAGGTGATTTGACATTGATAGCGGGCTAGCTAGCAGTAACCAGGCTAGCTATAATACACACATCGAATGTCTTACTATGATTATGCTATCTTATATAATACAAATAAATGACATATTAATTCAAACATTTTAACGCCAATGGTAGCTACAACCAATAACATCGTTACCTTGTACTACTTTGTTTGTGTAAGGTTCTTGTGTTACACTTTTTGTCTTCCCCAGCTTGGAAAAACGTTGTATAAAGGTTCTGTAGTGGTATGGTACGATAGTGACAACTAGTGGCAAAAATAGAGAACTGACGTTATGTTATTTTTGTTCATGCCGAAAGAACACAAGGTGTTTGAGGTCTGGGTTCTTCACATGAAACTGAATGCCAAAGTTCTACACATCAAGGAAGTAAAAATGTGTTTGTTTCTGTTCAAACAGCTGACACAAAGCTCAGACACCCATACATACCCCACAAGACATGGCACCAGGGGTCTCTTCACAGTCCCCAAGTCCAGAACAGACTGGGAAACATGCAGTACTACATAGAGCCATGCAAGGAACTGTCTTCCACATCAAGTAACTTAATAAGCGAGCACTAAAATCAGATTAGTAAAAACAAATAAAACAACACCTCACGGCACAACGCGGACCGTAAAGATACACAGACACACAAACACACTCACATACGCACACACACTTTTACACACACTCTTGCGCACACATTGAAATGTTGTGGTATTGCATTATTTTACATAGTACATTTGTAATATTAGAGTAATAATGTGTTGTATGATGTATTGTTTTATTTATGATGTAGGCTGTTGGTTGTGTTTTGGTGTGATGTAACTATTTTAACCCTGTTTGGACCCCAGGAAGAGTACAGTGCCTTCAGAAAGTATTCATACACCTTGATTTATTCCACATTTTGTTGTGTTACAGCCTGAATTCAAAATGGATTACATTTATTTTTTTCTCCCTCATCTACAAACTATTCCCATAATGACAAAGTGAAAATATGATTTTAGAAATGTAGTATAATCAACAAAGCATGAGAAGACTTTGCCTTTGTTTTGGTTTGTTTGTTTGTTTGTCAATTAGGGTGTGCAGGGTGAATACGTGGTCTGTCGAACAATAATTTGGTAAAAAGCCAATTTGACATTTGCTCAGTACATTGTTTTCACTGAGGAAATGTACGAGTCTGCTGTTAATGATAATGCAGAGGATTTTCCCAAGGTTCCTGTTGATGCATATCCTACGGTAGTTGTTGGGGTCAAATTTGTCTCCACTTTTGTGGATTGGGATGATCAGTCCTTGGTTCCAAATATTTGGGAAGATGCCAGAGCTAAGGATGATGTTAAAGAGTTTTAGTATAGCCAATTGGAATTTGTTGTCTGTATATTTGATAATTTCATTGAGGATACCATCAACACCACATGCCTTTTTGGGTTGGAGGGTTTTTATTTTATCCTGTAGTTCATTCAAGGCAATTGGAGAATCCAGTGGGTTCTGGTAGTCTTTAATAATTGATTCTAAGATTTGTATTTGATCATGTATGTTTTTGCTGTTTGTTCTTTGTTATAGAGCCAAAAATATTGTCGAAGTGGTTTACCCATAGAGTCTATGGATTCTTCAAATACACTGAGCTGATTTGACGTGCTGTTCCTTCTTTTTCCGTAGTGTATTTCTGTATTGTGGAGGCGTAGGCTCAGGTTTTCCGGGTTTCTATGTTTTTGGTTGGACAGGTTTCTCAATTTCTTTTAGATTTTTGCGTTCTTCAAACCATTTGTCATTGTTCATTTTCTTCGATTTTCTATTTGAGATTTTTAGATTTGATAGGGAAGCTGAGAGGTCAAATATACTGTTAAGATTTTCTACTGCCAAGTTTACACCTTCACTATTACAGTGGAACGTTTTGTCCAGGAAGTTGTCTAAAAGGGATTGAATTTGTTGTTGCCTAATAGTTTTTTGGTAGGTTTCCAAACTACATTCCTTCCATCTATAGCATTCTTAATATTACTCAGTTCCTTTGGCTTTAATGCCTCATGATTGAGTATTGCTCTGTTCAAGTAGAATGTGATTTTGCTGTGGTCTGATACGGGTGTCATTGGGTTGACTGAACGCTCTGAGAGACACTGGGTTGAGGTCAGTAATAATGTAGTCTACAGTACTACTGCTAAGAGATGAGCTATAGGTGCACCTACCATTGGAGTCCCCTCAAAGCCTACCATTGACTATGTACATACCCAGCGTGCGACAGAGCTGCAGGAGTTGTGACCCGTTTTTGTTGGTTATGTTGTCATAGTTGTGCTTAGGGGGGCATATGGGGGAGGGAATGCCTCCAGGAAGGTGTTTGGGGAATACCAAACATGTAAGGGATTTCCTCCTCCTCTTCCGAAGAGGAGAGGCGAAAAGGATCAGAGGACCAATATGCGGCGTGGTAAGTGTCCATGGTTCTTTTAATACGTAAATGTACACATGAACAACTGAATACAAAAACAAGACACGTGACAACCCAAAACAGTCCTATCTGGTGCAAACACAGAGACAGGAACAATCACCCACAAACACAGTGAAACCCAGGCTACCTAAGTATGATTCTCAATCAGAGACAACTAATGACACCTGCCTCTGATTGAGAACCATACTAGGCCGAAACATAGAAATACCCAAATCATAGAAAAACAAACATAGACTGCCCACCCCAACTCACGCCCTGACCATACTAAATAATGACAAAACAAAGGAAATAAAGGTCAGAACGTGACAAAACAGGAAGGTGTTTGTCTCCCAGTGTGCTGAGAGTGTCAGTTTATTGTCCGGTTCTGGCATTTAGGTCGCCACAGACTAGTACATGACCCTGGGTTTGGAAATTATTGATTTCCCCCTCCAAGATGGAGAAGCTGTCTTCATTAAAGTATGGGGATTCTAGTGGGGGGGATATAGGTAGCACACAGGAGGACATTTTTCTCTTTTAAGATCATTTCCTTTTGAATTTCTAGCCAAATGTAAAATGTTCCTGTTTTGATTAATTTAATGGAGTGAGTTAGGTCTGCTCTATACCAAATTAGCATACCCCCTGAGTCCCTTCCCTGTTTCACACCTGGTAGTTTGGTGGATGGGACTACCAGCTCTCTGTAACAGAGGGCAACCAGTGGGTCCGTCTCCTCTATACCAGGTTTCTTGTAGGATGACAATGTCTGTATTACTGATTTCTTTGATGAAGTCCAGGTTCCTGCTCTTTAGGCCAAAGGCAGATAACCCCAGGCCTTGGATATTCCAGGATGAGATAGTGAAGGCTTTGTGTTCCATAAAGTGTCCAATGTAGTTGGTGGTTTGGCCCCAGACCAGTAAGTGTGAGCAGAGCCTGCTGAGCATCTGGTACATGCCATTGGCTTGGGCTAGTGTAAGAGTGGAGGTTTGGCCTGTTTGACCACTCACGGCCTGGGCGTATTTGTAACTTCCATGTTGAGGCCCTCTTTGCGGGGGTGGGGTGCATGGGGTGGGCAGGAGGGGCATAGGTTTGATCTGAGGGGGCCTAAATGGGGTGTGGCTGGTGGTGTTGTGGTCTGGATGTCCAAGTAGGAGGGGGGGAGGGGGGGGGGGAGGGGGGGGGGGGTCCCTGCATGTCTGGGAGAGTGTCTTGTTGGTCTGGGCGGGGTGTCTATTGATCTGTTGCTCCTGTGTAAAGTGTTGGGGCTGCGTTTGAGAGAGATGTTCTTTAGAGTCCGGGCGAAGGTGGGCACTACTGTGTGGACCTGGTCATAGGCTGTTCAAGTCCAGGGTGGAGTGGTGGGCCAGGAAAGCATTTGGTTTTGAGGCAGAGTCACGGGAAATACTTGCGTTTACCCGCTGTGTGGTAGCAGGGTGGAAGTCTTTTTGTGGTAGCAAGATGGAGATAACCACTTGTGCATTAGGGAAAGTAGAAGAAGCTTTTCAATCACTCTCTTCAGTGCTGTGGCCACCCTTTCCTGCTGTGTTCTCAGGTCGTTGGTGCCTGTGTGCATTATTATGTGGCTAGGTGAACCTAGTTGGTCCTCAGACAGAAGGTCTAGGGCGCGCTAGGTGTTTGGAGACCAGAGTTTAGTCACACTGTGTTTGGGAAAAAGTTTTTTTTCTTGTATATATTTCCCATTTGAGTCCATAAGGAGTACAATCTGTGTCTTGTGTATGTCCTCAGTGGGTGTGGGGGGGTTGTCAGGAGGGCTATCAGGGTGGCTGAGAGGGGGTGAGATCCACTGGGCTTGGGGTTCTTCATTTGTCTGTTCTGCTGTGATGTCGACACTATGGTCAGGGTCTGGTGTGGACTGTTCTGTTGTGGTATCGAGACTTGTCGGGATCCTGTATATGTTCCTGACAAAAAAATCCAAGTTTATCTAACTCTAACTTTATATTTTTTAAGAATATGCTGAAAAATACAGGAGCTCATCTGATCATGACCTCTCTCTCTTCCTGCATCTCTCCTCTGTCTCTGTCTCTCTCTCTCGGTCTGTCTCTCTCTGCCTCTCTCTCTGTCTCTCTCTCTGTCTCTCTCGCTGTCTCTGTCTCTCTCTCTCTCTCTCTCATGTGTACTCGTACTCTCACTCGCGCCACACACACACACACACACACACACACACACACACACACACACACACACACACACACACACACACACACACACACACACACACACACACACACGCACACACACACACACACACACACACACACACACTGGGTTACAGCTGTCATAGCGACAGTCTCCTTCAGGTCTCCTCTGATCTCAGTTACTCGTGCATTATAAAAAACTTGTTTTAAACATAGCTGTGCAACCTACAGGAAGAATGGAAGGTTTCTTATTATCTTTCACACACACACACACACACACACACACACACACACACACACACACACACACACACACACACACACACTAGCAATATCATTAAAGTGCAATGTAAGTTGTTGTAACAATATCCTTTACAAGTTGTTATTACAGTTATTTTTGCTGAACTACAAGCTGGAAGTTCACTGCGAATGAAATAGATACAGAGACATTCTCATCAATAATTATGGACAAATTAAATCGTTTTCCCCTTTTACTGCTTAAACCCTTGTATTTGCCATTGAGCTTTTAGTTAAAAAAAAAAAATGACTTAGATCTGACCCCCTGTGGAGAATATGATGAATTGCAACCAAACTCAGAACGCTGTCCATGGTGCTGAATATCCAAACGAAACAGTATGAAATATATATAGAGAAAAGAAAACACAGGAGAGGAGATTAACAATAATTAAATGGAATACATTTACTGCAGCATATGGAACAAAAAGAGATCTCCCTGCCAAAGCCTTCACTTGAACAGATTGCCCTCATACGATAAAAAAACTTGAATCAATTATTCATAGACTTCCATAACAGAGACAGGCGTAGCTGCAACCTATAACCGCCTAAACATACATAATGGGGCAACCACATGGGACTATGGGGATGAAAGACAAGGGCCTTTGCATTTGATGGTAGTAAAAGATAAAGTACAAAATGCAGGTAAAACAGTTACTGCCATATTATGTATTAAATGTTCAGGTTACAGTATACATAATCCTTTTAAAGAGGTATACATGTCTACTGATATTAACAGGGGAAAGTACAGTATTGTTATTTCAATCCAAACGGCAGCTGTCCATGGTGCACCAGATTGGGCATTTGCATTAGTGCAATATTTGTATCTGTAGGGGGAATAAAACAGAAGGTAGCTGGAAAAGGGCTTGAATAAATGTAAAGAGAGGGGATTAAATCAGTTTAAGGAGAGCGTCTTGAATTTCCCTTCTGAAAAAGACAGATGCATACTAGTATGAGCACTTAGTAAAGCTGGCCATTAAAAATGGCTATCTTTAAGTCCTTTCTCCTGAGGTACAAGACACAGCTATATACAGGGAGTAGAGAATGACATGGCTATATAAAGGGAGTACCAGTACCGAGTCGATGTGCATGGGTACGAGGTAATTGAGGTAGATATGTACAGTACATATAGGTAGGGGTAAAGTGACTAGGCAACAGGATAGATCAGACTGAGCTGTAGCAGCATATGTGGAGTAGTAGCAGCAGCTTATGTGGTGTGTGTGAGTGTGTATGTTGCGTCAGAATGCATGTGTACGCATGCTATGTGTGTGTGTGTGTTGGGGTGTCATCTATCCACCGAATGTGTACCAAACTCACTAAAAGTGGCAGTAATAAAGCCTCTCTTGAAAAAGCCAAACCTTGACCAAGAAAATATAAAAAACTATTGGCCTATATTGAATCTCCCATTCCTCTCAAAATGTTTTGAAAAAGCTGTTGCAACTCACTGCCTTCCTGAAGACAAACAATGTATACGAAATGCTTCAGTCTGGTTTTAGACCCCATAATAGCACTGAGACTGCACTTGTGAAGATGGTAAATTACTTTTTAATTTCGTCAGACTGAGGTTCTGCATCTGTCCTCGTGCTCCTGGACCTTAGTGCTGCTTTTGATACCATCAATCACCACATTCTTTTGGAGAGGAAAATTGGTCTACACACATTCTTTTGGAAACCCAAATTGGTCTACACGGGCAAGTTCTGGCCTGGTGTAGATCTTATTTGTTGGAAAGATATCAGTTTGTCTCTGTGGATGGTTTGTCCTCTGACAAATCAACGGTAAATTTCAGTGTTCCTCAAGGCTCCGTTTTAAGACCACTATTGTTTTCACTATATATTTTACCTCTTGGTAATGTCATTTGGAAACATAATGTTAACTTTCACTGTTATGCGGACGACACACAGCTGTACATTTCGATGAAACATGGTGAAGCCCCAAAATTGCCCTCCCTGGAAACCTGTGTTTCAGACATAAGGAAGTGGATGGCGGCAAATGTTCTACTTTTAAACTTGAACAAAACAGAGATGCTTGTTCTAGGTCCCAAGAAACAAAGAGATCTTCTGTTGAATCTGACAATTAATCTTGATGGTTGTGCAGTCGTCTCAAAGGACCTCGGCCTTACTCTGGACCCTGATCTCTCTTTTGAAGAACATATCAAGACTGTATCAAGGACAGCTTTTTTCCATCTACGTTACATTGCAAAAAATCAGAAACTTTCTGACTAAAAATTATGCAGAAAAATTAATCCATGCTTTTGTCACTTCTAGGTTAGACTACTGCAATGCTCTACTTTCCAGCTACCCGGATAAAGCACTAAATAAACTGCAGTTAGTGCTAAACACAGCTGCTAGAATCTTGACTAGAACCAAAAAATTTGATCATATTACTCTAGTGCTAGCCTCTCTACACTGGCTTCCTGTTAAGGCAAGGGCGGATTTCAAGGTTTTACTGCTAACCTACAAAGCATTACATGGGCTTGCTCATACCTATCTTTCTGATTTGTGTGAAGGTGAACGGAAAGGCACTGGAGCAACGACCCGCCCTTGCTGTCTCTGCCTGGCCGGTTCCCCTCTCTCCACTGGGATTCTCTGCCTCTAACCCTATTACAGGGGCTGAGTCACTGGCTTACTGGTGCTCTTCCATGCCATCCCTAGGAGGGGTGTGTCACTTGAGTGGGTTGAGTCTCTGACGTGATCTTCCTGTCCAGGTTGATGCCCCCCCATGGGTTGTGCCGTGGGGGAGATCTTTGTGGGCTATACTCGGCCTTGTCTCAGGATGGTAAGTTGGTGGTTGAAGATATCCCTCTAGTGGTGTGGGGGCTGTGCTTTGGCAAAGTGGGTGGGGTTATATCCTGCCTGTTTGGCTTTGTCTGGGAGTATCGTCAGACTGGGCCACAGTGTCTCCCGACCCCTCCTGTCTCAGCCTCCAGTATTTATGCTGCACTAGTTTTTTTGTCCCCCGGGCTAGGGTCAGTCTGCTATATCTGGAGTATTGTCTTATCCGTTGTCCTGTGTGAATTTAAGTATGCTCTCTCTAATTCTCTTTCACTTTTTCTCTCTTTTTCTCTCTTTCTTTCTTTATTTCTCTCTCTCGGAGGACCTGAGCCCTAGGACCTTGCCTCAGGACTACCTGGCCTGAAGACTCCTTGCTGTCCCCAGTCCACCTGGTCATGCTGCTGCTCCAGTTTCAACTGTTCTGCCTGCAGCTATGGATCCCTGACCTATTCACTGGATGTCCCAGACATGCTGTTTTCAACTCTCTAGAGACAGCAGGAGCGGTAGAGATACCCTGAATGATCGGCTATGAAAAGCCAACTGACATTTACTCCTGAGGTGCTGACCTGTTGCACCCTCGACATTCACTGTGATTATTATTATTTGACCCTGCTGGTCATCTATGAACATTTGAATATCTTGGCCATGCTCTGTTATAATCTCCACCCGACACAGCCAGAAGAGTACTGGCCACCCCTCATAGCCTGGTTCCTCTCTAGGTTTCTTTGTAGGTTCTGGCCTTTCTAGGGAGTTTTTCCACCGTGCTTCTACACCTGCATTGCTTGCTGTTTGGGATTTTAGGCTGGGTTTCTGTACAGCACTTTGTGACATCAGCTGATGTAAGAAGGGCTTGATAAATACACTTGATTGTTTGAATGATTAGTATGTGTGAGTTTGTGGGTGGAGCCTAGTGTGTGTGTAGAGTCAATGCAAGAGAGATAGTTAAAAAAGGGTCAATGCAGGTAGTCTGTGTAGCCATTGGATTAGCTATTCAGCAGTTTTGTTTATCAGTCTTATGGCTTGGGGGTAGAAGTTGTTCAGGGTCCTGCTGGTTCCAGACTTGGTGCACTGGTACCTATTGCCATAGCACAGTCTATGGCTTGGGTGGATGGAGTCTTTGATGATTTTTTTTGGCCTTCCTCTGACACTACCTGGTATAGAGGTCCTGGAAGGCAAGGAGCTCGGGCCCAGTGATGTGCTTGGGTGCCTTTCAGTTGCCATACAAAGCGCTGATGCAGCCAGTCAAGATGCTCTCAATGGTGCAGCTGTAGAACTTTTTGAGGATCTGAGGGCCCATACCAAATCTTTTCAGCCCCCTGAGGGGGAAGAGGCGCTGTCGTGCCCTCTTCACAACTGTGTGGACTGTATTCTTAGTGATGTGGACACCGAGGAACTTGAAGCTCTCGACCCGCTCCACTACAGCCCCATTGATGTGGATGGGGGGGTGCTCGCCCCTCCGTTTTATGTAGTCCTTGATCAGCTCCTTTGTTTTGTTGACGTTGAGGGAGTGGTTGTTGTCCTGGCAACACACTGCCAGGTCTCTGGCCTTCTTCCTATACGCTGCCTCTTCGTCATTGGTGATCAGTCCTACCACTGTCGGGTCGTCAGAGAACTTGATGACGGTGTTGGAGTCGTGCACGGCCACGCTATCATGGGTGAACAGGGAGTACAGGAGGGGACTAAGTACACACCCCTAGTCAGGGTGGCAATGTGTTGCTGTCTAGTCTCACCACCTAGGGTGCTCTGTCAGGAAGTCCAGGATCCAGTTGCAGAAGGAGGTGTTCAGTCCCAGGGAGCTTGGTGTTGAATGCTGAGCTGTAGTCAATGAACAGCATTCTTACATAGGTATTCCTTTTGTCACGGTGGGTTTAAAAAAACAAGAAATATTTAACCTTTATTTAACTAAGCAAGTCAATTAAGAACAAATTCTTATTTTCAATGACGCCTACCAAAAGGCAAAAGGCCTCCTGCAGGGACGGGTGATAAATAAAAAATAACAATTATAAGACAAAACACACATACTGACAAGAGAGACAACACAACACTACATAAAGAGAGACCTAAGACAACAACATAGCATGGCAGAAACACATGAAAACACAGCATGGTAGCAACACAACATGGCAGCAGCACAACATGGTTGCAGCACAAAACACGGTACAAACATTACTAGGCACAGACAACAGCGCAAAGGGCAAGTAGGTAGAGACAACCATACATCACGCGAAGCAGCCATAACTGTCAGTAAGCTTGTCCATGATTGAGTCTTTGAATGAAGAGACTGAGATAAAACTGTCCAGTTTGAGTGTTTGTTGCAGCTCGTTCCAGTCGCTAGCTGCAGCATAAGAAAAAGAGGAGCGACCCAGGGATGTGTGTGCTCTGGGGACCTTTAACAGAATGTGACTGGCAGAATGGGTGTTGTATGTGGAGGATGAAGGCTGCAGTAGGTTTCTCAGATAGGGGGGAGTGAGGCCTAAGTGTCACGCCCTGACCGTAGAGAGCATTTTATGTCTCTATTTTGGTTTGGTCAGGGTGTGATTTGGGTGGGCAGTCTATGTTCTATGATTTTCTATTTCTATGTGTTTGGCCGGGTGTGGTTCTCAATCAGAGGCAGCTGTCTATCGTTGTCTCTGATTGAGAACCATACTTAGGTACCCTTTTCCCCCACTTGTTTTGTGGGAAGTTAACTTTGTCTTTGTTCAGGGCACATAGCCCAAAGCTTCACGGTTTGGTTTTGTTCTTTGTTTTGGCTGCGTCATTTTTAATAAAGAGAAAATGTATGTTTACCGTGCTGCACCTTGGTCCAGTCCTTCAGCCAGCCGTGACACTAAGAGGGTTTTATGAATAAGCATCAACCAGTGGGTTTTGCGACGGGTATACAGAGATGACCAGTTTACAGAGTAGTATAGCGTGCAGTGATGTGTCCTATAAGGATCATTTGTGGAAAATATGATGGCCGAATGGTAAAGACCATCTAGCTGCTCGAGAGCAACCGTACCTGCCAATCTATAAATGACATCTTTGTAATCTAGCCTGGATAGGATCGTCATCTGAATCAGGGTTAGTTTGGCAGCGTGGGTGAAAGAGAAGCAATTACGATAGAGAAAACCAAGTCTAGATTTGATCTGATCTGTAGCTTTGATATGTGCTGAGAGAATGACAGTGTACCATCTAGCCATACTCCCAAGTACTTGTATGAGGTGACTACCTCAAGCTCTAAACCCTCAGAGGTAGGGTGAGGGTGATTCTTCTTACCAAACCACATGACCTTAATTTTGGAGGTGTTCAGAACAAGGTAAAGGCAGAGAAAGCTTGTTGGACACTAAGAAAGCTTTGTTGTAGAGCGTTTAACACAAAATCCGGGGAGGGGCTAGCTGAGTATAAGACTGTATCATCTGCATATAAATGGATGCGTGAGCTTCCTACTGCTTGAGCTATGTTGTTGATGTAAATTGAGAAGTATGGGGCCTATGATCGAGCCTTGGGATACTCCCTTGGTGACAGGCAGTGGCTGAGACCGCAGATGTTCTGACTTTATTCACTGCACTCTTTGAGAGAGGTAGTTGGCAAACCAGGCCAAAGATCCCTCAGAGACACCAATACTCCTTAGCTGGCCCACAAAAATGGAATAGTCTACCGTATCAAAAGCTTTAGTCAAAAAAAATAGCAGCACAACATTGCTTAGAATCAAGGGCAATGGTGACTTTATTTCAAACCTTTAAGGTTGTAATGACGCATCCATAACCTGAACGGAAACCAGATCGCATACCCGAGAGAATACTATAGACATCAAGAAAGCCAGTCAGTTAATTATTGACAAGTTTTTCCAACACTTTTGATAAACAGGGCAAAATAGGAATTGGCCTATACCAGTTAGGATCAGCTTGATCTCCCCTTTAAATAAAGGACTAAGCGTGGCTGCCTTCCAAGCAATGGGAACCTCCCCAGGGAGGAGAGACAGGTTAAAAAGGTCAGAGACAGGCTTGGCGATGATAGGGGCAGCAACCTTAAAGAAGAAAGGGTCTAAACCATCTGACGCAGGGAGAACTTTGTTGTGGGGCAGGGGAAATAGAGGGAGGAGCATCGGGGATAGTCGCATTAGAAGGGCTGGGAGATGAGGAAATGTTGGACGGGCAAGGAGGCATGGAGTCAAATAGGAATCCTGACTTAATGAAATGGTGATTAAAGGGCTCAGCCATGTGCTCCTTGTCAGTAACAACCACATCATCAACACTAAGGGACATGGACAGCTGTGAGGAAGAGGCTTTATTCCCCAGGTCTTTAACCGTTTCCCAGAACTTCTTGGGGGTAGACCCACAGAGAGAGAACTGCTCCTTAAAGTAACTAACTTTGGCCTTCAGGAAAGCCTGAGTGCACTTATTTCTAATTTGCGTGAACAAAAGCCAGTCAGCCTGAGTATGCGTGTGCAGAGCGATTTGCCAAATGGAATTCTTGAACTGGAGTAACTCTGCCAGATCACGGTCGAACCAGGGGCAGAACCTGTTTTTAATTCTCATTTTCTTTATGGGCTCGTATTTGTTCACGATACCACTGAAAATTGTTTTAAAAAATAAGGTCCAAGCGTCTTCGACAGAGGGGATCAAGCTGATTCTATACCATTTTACAGAGGCCAGTTCATGAAGGAAGGCTTGCTCATTAATTTTTTTTAGCAAGCGTCTATGACAAATCAGGACAGGTCGTTTCACTGAGCAGCCATTATGAACACAGGTTGTAAAACAGTGATCACCAAGGTCATTACATAAAACACCAGATTGATACCTATCAGGACTATTTGTGAGGATAACATTAAGGAGAGTAGCATTTTCTGGATGTTTGGAATCATATCTTGTGGGATTGGTAATAATCTGAGAAAAATTTAGGGAATCCCATTGCTTTAGGACTTGGTCAGGTGGGTTAAGCATGTCCCAGTTTAGGTCACCTAGCAGGACACATTCAGACTTAGTGTAAGGGGCCAGGAGAGAGCTAAGGACAGTTAGGGTACAGGCCGGTACTGATGGTGGCCAGCAACAGTCAACAAAGAGTTATTTGAAAGTTGAATGCGTAAAACCATGAAATTGTTTGGGGACAGACTTGGTGGAGACAACCGAGCACTGAAGGTGTTCCTTGGTAAAGATTGCCACTCCACCACCGGTGGAAGATCTGTCTTGCCGAAAAAGGTTATAACCAGAAAAGTCAACATCAGTGTTCAAAACACTCTTTCTTAACCACGTCTCAGTAATGACAAACAGTGGGCAGTGTGTGCAATAGAGATTGCGTCATCTTTGGATCTGTTGGGGTGATATGCGAATTGAAGTGGGTCCAAGGTGTCTGGGATGATGGGTTGATGGGAGCCATGACCAGCCTTTCAAAAAATGTAATAGCTATAGATGTGAGTGTTACACAGTGATAGTCATTTAGGCAGGTAATCTTAGTGTTCTTGGGCATGGGGACTGTGGTGGTCTGCTTGAAACAAGTTTGGTATTATTAAATGTTTGCATTGTTGATTTAGATTTTCATAAATAGTTAGCTTGCTAACATTTAGAAGGACTGATGTTTTGCTTAGCTAGCAAGTCTGTTTGTTAGGTTATTAAGGAAATTAGGCCTGCTGTAGCTAGCTTAGCCAAGTCATATTAGATCCACTGCAATATTAGACGTTTGTCCAGGTCCCCAGAATGTCAGAAGATGCCTTCAATACTGTCCACTGGGGCAACATGAGCGCCTATTACCATCTAGTAGACTCGCGGCTTGCTTGGGTGGTGTTAAACCGCGAGCTATGGCTCAGAGGATTGCTGGTGCAATCCCAGTGCTAGGTAATCATTTGTAGTTTTTCTGTTTTTACCCTATCTGTAATAGGTGTGTGCTGGTGGCAGGGAAGTCAGGCGCAGGAGAGTGAACTTGGTATAAACAGAGCAGTTTAATAAAAATTCAAAAAACTCCGGAAACCAACATATACAAAATAAAATAAGAGGGTGCAAAACCCGTCGCACACCAGAACATAACTATACAACAAACAATCCCCGACAAGGACATGAGGGGAAACAGAGGGTTAAATACACAACATGTAATTGATGGGATTGGAACCAGGTGTGATGGATGACAAGACAAAACCAATGGAAAATGAAAAATGGATCAGTGATGGCTAGAAGGTCGGTGACGTCGACCGCCAAACATCGCCCGAACAAGGAGAGGGACCAACTTCGGCGGAAGTCGTGACACTTTCCCAAACATTCACCCTTAACTTAACCGGTGTGAATTAATGCCTAAACTTAATCCTCCACCTGGACAAACGTTGAATGCTGAATTGAGACTGTGAGTTCTTGTATTTGCTAGCTATCTACTTGCTAGCAAATTCAGAACACATTTCTACCAGAAAGTGTGTGTGTTACAATTATAGATAGCCATGGTATAAGTGATATAATCACCTCAGGGAACTTTGCATACTATGGAAAATAATACAACTTAGTGTAAGGTAAGCTCCACTCCACTGCACGTCAAGGCACACATCTTCCACGTCGTCCATTATTTTCCTTCATTATCCCTTACCTAAATGTAATGAAATGCCTTCAGATGCCATGCATATCATGTAGGCTGTGTAAAAATACGTTCAGATACAGGGGCAATAGAGAGATGATGTTAGATATGATATCTTCCATATATTTTATATAATTGAATCTGTATGTATTGTGAATACTATGATATGAATTGCCTCATTGATGACATAAAAGTCTTTCTAATCAAATATATTTTACTGAACAAAATATAAACGCAATATGTAAATTGTTGGTCCCATGTTTCATGAGCTAAAATAAAAGATCTCAGAAATGTTCAACATGCACAAAAAGCTGATTTTGTGTACAAATTTGTTTACGTCCATGTTAGTGAGCATTTCTCCTTTGCCAAGATAATCCATCCACCTAACAGGTGTGACATATCAAGAGCTGATTAAACAGCATGATCATTACAGAGGTGCACCTTGTGCTGGGGACAATAAAAGTCCACCCTAAAATGTGCAGTTTTGTCACACAACACAGTGCCACAGATCTCCCCAACAAATCTGTACAGAAAAGCTGAGATGATGAAAGCTGTCACGCCTTCTCCTGCTCTCCCTCCCTTGCCCAGCACTACGCACTCCTGCCACCATCATTACGCACACCTGCTCCCCTCGTCACGCGCATCAGCGATTCATTGCACTCACCTGGACTCAATCACTTGTGTTATTTCCTCCACTATATCTGTCTGTTCCCCAGCTCTGTTCCCCGCTTCAGCATTAATTGTTGTTTGTCGTTTTGTTACCCGGTTCTGAAGCTATTCCTGACCTTTTTCATGTCTGTGCTAAATTAAATGTTCACTCTCCGTACCTGCTTCTCATCTCCGGTGTCGGTTCTTACAAAAGCCTTGTTTTTTGGCTTCATAAGTGCAATACAATGTTCAAAGACCACCTTGTGTGGAGCTACACAGCCTTCTACCACTTCTTGAGCGCCCCGGTATATTGTTTGACCACTCTGATTAATGTGAAGCAACCTTTCACTGATAGGAATGGGCATTCTGCAACATTCTCTAGGGTTAAGTTACATTGGTTTTACCACACACACAATAACACACACACACACACACACACACACACACACACACACACACACACACACACACACACACACACACACACACACACACACACACACACACACACACACACCAGTTTACTGTCTCCTCTCCTACACCCCACCGCTCATCACACCCACTCTAATGAGGCAAACACACACAAGTACATTGGTGTAACCAGTTATTTTCCTCTGTGTCTCTGACTCTAGGGACTTTATTCCTTCTCCCCCTGTCCCCAGACAGCATGAGGCAACACCACAGGGCTTAACACACACACAAACACAAACACGCGCACACACACACACACACACACACAAACACACACACACACACACACACACACACACACACACACACACACACACACACACACACTAATCCTCACCACACACAACAGAGGCAAGGAATGTTGTGAATAGAATAAGAGAGAAATCAGACATATTGCTACAGGGTTACTTCATTTGGAAGAGTTCAATCTGGAGGGGGCACAGATGTACCATAGGTTTTAAGCCTTTGTCAGGCTATTGATGGAATTGTACAATAGCCTACACAGAGCTGTGCCTTTGCAGTAGTTTCGTTATAGTTTCATAACAGCAAAAGTAACATTCATATCATTGATAGGAGATGATGTATTGCTTTGTGGTCATTGTAGTTTATAGTATAGGCTACTGTTGTAAGCAACTTCATAAGCGACTCAAAGACTCCTACTCTTACATTATGCTGCACTAGAATGCAATCTATTCCATTAATAAAATATTTATAATTAAATGTAAATGCTGGTGATGATAAACAGACTGAATTGATTAGACTATATGAAGCTCGTTATATTTTTCACAGTGTGACGTAGCAGTCTAGTCCCGGGGCGCGCTGAAATATGTGTCCCGTCCCCTCCCAATATCAAAGGCTCAGCCAGCCACGCCAAAACATCGCTCCACCTAGTAGACTGTTGACTGGCACAGCACGCTTTCTGTCTCTCGCAGTCAGCTTCAGTTCCCCGCTTACTTCGCATTGAGAAGGTGTGTCGAACAGACGTTGAAAGAAAGTAAGGTAATATCAAGTGTGTGAGAGAGAGAGATCGACTTGTGTTGGTCGAATTCGTTCTCCCATCATGGAGATGCTTGGAGTGCCATTTGCGCTGGTTTGGGTGGTTCTGGGGCTGTCCTGCATTCTCGCTGGAAAAGGTAAGTGAAAACGAAAACTTGCTTATAGATTGTGATTCTGTATAGTGGGGCATTGATAGACGCGATCGTTGATTTCAAGAAGGATTTTCAGATGTTTCTTTACTATTTGAACTAAAGCTGTGCAATGGATTTTTTTTTAGAAAATAAGAGACATTCATGAAATTAATAATTCAACAGAAGCTTTCTTGATGTTTGATGCATTTCAGACAGCAGCCTACAGGCTACAAAATATGTTGTCGAGCCCCTTGGAAGTTACCAGCATTTTAGTTTAAAGGGGTTTCAAGGGTTGCAGTTTATTTATGCCATCACCAACCTTGGTAAAACAGCATATCATCTATTTGACTAGCTATCCATTTATCGTCAATAATTGGAGGGTGTGTGCTGCAAATGAGACGGCTATTTGCATTGATATTTATTAGGGATCCACATTAGCTGCTGCCAAGGATCCACATTAGCTGCTGCCAAGGATCCACATTAGCTGCTGCCAAGGGGTCCGAACATATTAAAGAACTTACATTACATATAAAGCAAAAGATCAAACACTACATCTTTATTACACCACTACATACCTACGATACAAAATGTTTAATACATACAACAATGTCACAATGTATGCATGTGCATGTGTCTGTACCTTTGTGTGTGTCTCTTCACAGTCCCCGTTGTTCCATAATGTGTATTTTTTACCTGTTTTTTAAAATATGTTTTTTTTAAATCTGATGCCATGGATAGGGAAGGACCTCATTGACCGTTCACACAGCACTCTGTCCAGCGCACTGGCGCTTGTAGACTAGGCTATAGTAGGCTAGTAGACATGAGCGGAGTATGGTAGTTAGGCTATTTGTAATAATGCCTTCTCGTATTCTCGCCTTCAAAGTACCGCAGAGTCATGTTGTCTAAAAAGGGCAAATCGGTGCACAGCGACTCTAATTGAGTCTCAAGGGTGACACTATGCCGAATTGGTTGGAAAATTACTGAATCAGAAAATTGTTAATTCAGAATGCATATTAGCCATTCAATTGGTCAGCTGAGAAAGGAACAACTGTAATTAAACAGTAATCATTACTCTGTTGTTAATGTAGTGATTTAGGGGTAACTGCTTAAGTGATGCTTGATCCAGCAACCTTGCAGCTTCAAGGTGAGTACACCGCTCATGTCAAAAAGGTCTAGCTAAACGTCTTGACAGAGCTCATATCCTCGCATATGTCTCCACTCCACTACAGCAATGTAATGTCAACGAGAAGGTGGATGTGACTGACCTTGAAATGAATCTGCAACTAGGATTGGAAGGACTTTACCGTGATTGTATTCTCGCTCCATCATATTGTATTTACTGTTTGTGACCTTATTGGCCTCAACATGTCAGGAGTAAGGAAAGAAAGACTCCTGAACTCTGTGTGTGTGTGTGTGTGTGTGTGTATGTGCGTGTGCGTGTGTGCGTGTGCGTGTGTGTGTGTGTGCGTGTGTGTGTGAGAGAGAGAAACATATGCTGTGTGTGTGTGAGAGAGAAACATATGCTGTGTGTGTGTGTTTGCGCGAGTGAAATAGAGAGATATATGAGAGTGTGATCACATTCCGCTGTGTGACAACCCGAAGACAAAGTCATGTGACTAAGATGTATCTTCTGGTACATAAGAAAGAACGTCCAAAACAGACATACACCACCACAGAAAAGAGAGTGGTAGAAAGACGAGAGTTAGAGAAAGTCAAGAGCGCTGAAAGAGAGAAAGAGAGAAAAACAGGGTCAGATTTATGAATGCCTTTTCAGGAGAGGCGCTACACTATCCGAGTGGCACATAAATTGTGTAGGTGAAGTGGAACGATTGAGCATAACTCAGGCTTTTCATGCGCGATTTAAGAACGCGGCAGTGCCTGGGAACTGTTCTGCCCACCTTCTCTCTCTCTCTCTCTCTCTGGCTCTTTCTCTCCTCCTCGCTCTTTCTCTCTCGCTCGCTCGGATGACGTCGTTGGGGAGGCAGATAGGCGGGGGGGGAAATGCCTCGAGATGGAGAACCGAGCTCTTTCAACCGCTCTCCACACTTGTCGTTCTCTCGCTTTATTTCGCTCTCAATCTCTCTATCTCTCTCGCTCTTTCGTTCTCTCCCTTTATTTCGCTATCTCTCTCTCTCTCTCTCTCTCTCTCTCTCTCTCTCTCTCTCTCTCTCTCTCAAGTGTCTTAATTTGAGATGTTTTTCTTCATTTCAAGGGCTTACTGGTCAGATGTAAATGTTAAATGTTTTGTCCTCTGTTTCTCTCTCTTTTTCTCTATCTGTTCTATTTTATCCCCCATCTTTTCATCTCTTCCCTCCTTCAATTCAATTCAATTCAAGGGGCTTTATTGGCATGGGAAACATGTGTTAACATTGCCAAAGCAAGTGAGGTAGATAATATACAAAAGTGAAATAAACAATAAAAATTAACAGTAAACATTACACATACAGAAGTTTCAAAACAATAAAGGCATTACAAATGTCATATACATATATATCTCATTTACCCTCTCCCCTTACCCTCTCCCTTACTCTCCTTTACCCTCTCCCTTACCCTCTCCCTTACTCTCCTTTACCCTCTCCCTTACTCTCCTTTACCCTCTCCCTTACTCTCCTTTACCCTCTCCCTTACTCTCCTTTACCCTCTCCCTTACTCTCCTTTACCCTCTCCCTTACTCTCCTTTACCCTCTCCCTTACTGTCCTTTACCCTCTCCCTTACTCTCCTTTACCCTCTCCCTTACTCTCCTTTACCCTCTCCCTTACCCTCTCCCTTACTCTCCTTTACCCTCTCCCTTACTCTCTCCCTTACTCTCCTTTACCCTCTCCCTTACTCTCCTTTACCCTCTCCCTTACTCTCCTTTACCCTCTCCCTTACTCTCCCTTACCCTCTCCCATACTCTCCTTTACCCTCTCCCTTACTCTCCTTTACCCTCTCCCTTACTCTCCCTTACCCTCTCCCTTACTCTCCTTTACCCTCTCCCTTACTCTCCCTTACCCTCTCCCTTACTCTCCTTTACCCTCTCCCTTACTCTCTCCCTTACTCTCCTTTACCCTCTCCCTTACCCTCTCCCTTACTCTCCTTTACCCTCTCCCTTACTCTCCTTTACCCTCTCCCTTACTCTCCTTTACCCTCTCCCTTACTCTCCTTTACCCTCTCCCTTACTCTCCTTTACCCTCTCCCTTACTGTCCTTTACCCTCTCCCTTACTCTTCTTTACCCTCTCCCTTACTCTCATTTACCCTCTCCCTTACCCTCTCCCTTACTCTCCTTTACCCTCTCCCTTACTCTCTCCCTTACTCTCCTTTACCCTCTCCCTTACTCTCCTTTACCCTCTCCCTTACTCTCCTTTACCCTCTCCCTTACTCTCCCTTACCCTCTCCCATACTCTCCTTTACCCTCTCCCTTACTCTCCCTTACCCTCTCCCTTACTCTCCCTTACCCTCTCCCTTACTCTCTTTTACCCTCTCCCTTACTCTCCTTTACCCTCTCCCTTACTCTCCTTTACCCTCTCCCTTACTCTCCTTTACCCTCTCCCTTACTCTCCTTTACCCTCTCCCTTACTCTCCCTTACCCTCTCCCATACTCTCCTTTACCCTCTCCCTTACTCTCCTTTACCCTCTCCCTTACTCTCCCTTACCCTCTCCCTTACTCTCCTTTACCCTCTCCCTTACTCTCCTTTACCCTCTCCCTTACTCTCCCTTACCCTCTCCCTTACTCTCCTTTACCCTCTCCCTTACTCTCTCCCTTACTCTCCTTTACCCTCTCCTTTACCCTCTCCCTTACTGTCCTTTACCCTCTCCCTTACTCTCCTTTACCCTCTCCCTTACTCTCCTTTACCCTCTCCCTTATTCTCCCTTACCCTCTCCCTTACTCTCCTTTACCCTCTCCCTTACTGTCCTTTACCCTCTCCCTTACTCTCCTTTACCCTCTCCCTTACTCTCTCCCTTACTCTCCTTTACCCTCTCCCTTACCCTCTCCCTTACTCTCCTTTACCCTCTCCCTTACTCTCCTTTACCCTCTCCCTTATTCTCCCTTACCCTCTCCCTTACTCTCCTTTACCCTCTCCCTTATTCTCCCTTACCCTCTCCCTTACTCTCCTTTACCCTCTCCCTTACTCTCCTTTACCCTCTCCCTTACTCTCCTTTACCCTCTCCCTTACTCTCCTTTACCCTCTCCCTTACTCTCCCTTACCCTCTCCCTTACTCTCCTTTACCCTCTCCCTTACTGTCCTTTACCCTCTCCCTTACTCTCCTTTACCCTCTCCCTTACTCTCCTTTACCCTCTCCCTTACTCTCCTTTACCCTCTCCCTTACTCTCCTTTACCCTCTCCCTTACTCTCCCTTACCCTCTCCCTTACTCTCCTTTACCCTCTCCCTTACTCTCCCTTACCCTCTCCCTTACTCTCCTTTACCCTCTCCCTTACTCTCCCTTACCCTCTCCCTTACTCTCCTTTACCCTCTCCCTTACTCTCCTTTACCCTCTCCCTTACTCTCCTTTACCCTCTCCCTTACTCTCCTTTACCCTCTCCCTTACTCTCCCTTACCCTCTCCCTTACTCTCCCTTACCCTCTCCCTTACTCTCCTTTACCCTCTCCTTTACCCTCTCCCTTACCCTCTCCCTTACTCTCCTTTACCCTCTCCCTTACTCTCCTTTACCCTCTCCCTTTCTCTTCCCGCCATCCCATGTCTTTGCGTAACATATTTGCTTGGTGTGCTGGTTTGTTAAGGGGACGTCAGGCCTTTGTTGAGCCGAACAGTTATGGAAATGAGCTGCTTCATTTAGGCGTTAATTACACAGCATGCCTCATTAGAGTGGCCATGATTAGGCGTGGGATGGAGAGGAAGAGCTGGTAAACTGGGATGGGATGGTGTGTGTACGTGCTTATGTGTGTGTGAGCGCCAGCTGGTCCGATAGCCCTGGTGGGTCCCTTTGGTCAGCACTGCTCAATCTGTGCTGAAAAAACATTTCATGCAGCATTGAGTTCTGACTCAGACACATTCCCACTCACACACACACTCACACACATCGCTGCACCCTCCACCCCCTACACAAACCATTTCCCCAATCTATCCATCCTCCACCAATGGCAAGTTGTCAGCAGACAAGCCCACTCAATTACAGTAGGGCGCTGCTCTGGAGGACTGGCATATCCCAGCAAGCCGTTCCACTCTATAGACGGAGTGTACTCTAAAGAGAGAGAGACAGAGAGAGAGAGCAGGAGAAAGAGAGGGAGGGAGTGCATCCGTTATGTCCGTGTCGGTGTGTGTGTGTGTGTGTGTGTGTGTGTGTGTGTGTGTGTGTGTGTGTGTGTGTGTGTGTGTGTGTGTGTGTGTGTGTGTGTGTGCGAAGCCGCCAAGCAGACTGAGTTTACAGAGAGGGAACACTACACTAGACATGGAGCCACCACTCTGGCAGCTAAGCTTTGCTCGATAGGTGAATTGATTTCTTGTAATGTGTGTTAGTAATGTGTGTTAGTCTGTACAGTATTTAGACAGTATTTTGTGTGAGGTGTGCCTGCAAGAATGAACAGTATGTGCTTATCAGAGAGAGATAGAGAGAGAGAGAGAGTTTGTTAGAAAGTAAACTTGTCTGTGAGAGAAAGAGAGAGAGAGATTCTTCAGGACATTGTTTCTCCACCTGGGAGGGAGAGGAACAGACTGCAGCTGCAATCACACCTGCAGTCAGCTAGCTAGGGGCTTTATTGGCATGGGAAACATGTGTTAACATTGCCAAAGCAAGTGAGGTAGATATTATACAAAAGTGAAATAAACAATACAATTATTAAACAATACAATATATAAATTAACAGTAAACATTACACATATAGTTAAAGTACACAAGTACCCAAACCTTCCATAACAAAGCCATCACCTACAGAGAGATGAACCTGGAGAAGAGTCCCCTAAGCAAGCTGGTCCTGGGGCTCTGTTCACAAACACACCCCACAGAGCCCCAGGACAGAAGCACAATTAGACCCAACCAAATCATGAGAAAACTAAAAGATAATTACTTGACACATTGGAAAGAATTAACAAAAAAACAGAGCAAACTAGAATGCTATTTGGCCCTAAACAGAGAGTACACAGTGGCAGAATACCTGTCCACTGTGACTGACCCAAACTTAAGGAATGCTTTGACTATGTACAGACTTAGTGAGCATAGCCTTGCTATTGAGAAAGGTGTTCTACATTGTACACGGAGGATATTTTTGCAGAATTCTGCATGCAGAGTCTCAATTTCGTGTTTTTCCCATTTTGTGAAGTCTTGGTTGGTGAGCGGACCCCAGACCTCACAACTGTAAAGGGCAATGGGCCAGATCCTAATTGGTATGTTGAAATGTATGTTCCTTTTGATGGCATAGAAGGCACTTCTTGCCTTGTCTCTCAGATCGTTCACAGCTTTGTGGAAGTTACCTGTGGCGCTGATTTTTAGGCCAAGGTATGTATCGTTTTTTTGTGTGCTCTAGGTTAATGGTGTTTAGATGGAATTTGTAATTGTGGTCCTGGCGACGGGACCTTTTTTAGAACACCATTAGTTTAGTATTACTGAGATTTACTGTCAGGGCCCAGGTCTGTCAGAATCTGTGCAGAAGATCTAGGTGCTGCTGTAGGCCCTCCTTGGTTGGTGACAGAAGCACCAGATCATCAGCAAACAGTAGACATTTGACTTCAGATTCTAGTAGGGTGAGGCCGGGTGCTGCAGACTTTTCTAGTGCCCGCGCCAATTTGTTGATATATATGTTGAAGAGGGTGGGGCTTAAGCTGCATCCCTGTCTCACCCCACGACCCTGTGTGAAGAAATGTGTGTTTTTTTGCCAATTTTAACCGCACACTGGTTGTTTGTGTACATGGATTTTATAATGTCGTATGTTTTACCCGCTATGCCACTTTCCATCAATTTGTATAGCAGACCCTCATGCCAAATTGAGTCAAAGGCTTTTTTGAAATCAACAAAGCATGAGAAGACTTTGCCTTTGTTTTGGTTTGTTTGGATGTCAATTAGGGTGTGTAGGGTGAATACATGGTCTGTTGTACGGTAATTTGGTAAAAAGCCAATTTGACATTTGCTCAGTACATTGTTTTCATTGAGGAAATGTACAAGTCTGCTGTTAACGATAGTGCAGAGGATTTTCCCAAGGTTACTATTGACGCATATTCCATGGTAGTTGTTGGGGTCATATTTGTCTCCACTTTTGTGGATTGGGGTGATCAGTCCTTGGTTCCAAATATTGGGGAAGATACCAGAGCTAAGGATGATGTTAAAGAGTTAGTTTTAGTATAGCCAATTGGAATTTGTTGTCTGTATATTTGATCATTTCATTAAGGATGCCATCAACACCACAGGCCTTTTTGGGTTGGAGGGTTTTTATTTTATCCTGTAACTCGTTCAAGGTAATTGGAGAATCCAGTGGGTTCTGGTAGTCTTTAATAGTTGATTCTAAGACTTGTATTTGATCATGTGTATGTTTTTGCTCTTTATTCTTTGTTATAGAGCCAAAAAGATTGGAGAAGTGGTTTACCCATACATCTCCATTTTGGATAGATAATTCTTTGTGTTGTTGTTTGTTTAGTGTTTTCCAATTTTCCCAGAAGTGGTTAGAGTCTATGGATTCTTCAATTACATTGAGCTGATTTCTGACGTGCTGTTCCTTCTTTTTCCGTAGTGTATTTCTGTATTGTTTTAGTGATTCACCATAGTGAAGGCGTAGACTCAGGTTTTCCGGGTCTCTATGTTTTTGGTTGGAAAGGTTCCTCAATTTCTTTCTTAGATTTTTGCATTCCTCATCAAACCTTTTGTCATTGTTGTTCATTTTCTTCGGTTTTCTATTTGAGATTTTTAGATTTGATAGGGAAGCTGAGAGGTCAAATATACTGTTAAGATTTTCTACTGCCAAGTTTACACCTTCACTATTGCAGTGGAATGTTTTACCCAGGAAATTGTCTAGAAGGGATTGAATTTGTTGTTGCCTAATTGTTTTTTGGTAGGTTTCCAAACTAAATTCCATCCATCTATAGCATTTCTTAATGTTCCTCGCTCTCTCTCTCTCTCTCTCTCTCTCTCTCTCTCTCTCTCTCTCTCTCTCTCTCTCGCTCTCTCTCTCTCTCTCTCTCTCTCTCACTCTCTCTCTCTCTCTCTCTCTCTCTCTCTCTCTCTCTCTCTCTCTCTCTCTCTCTCTCTCTCTCTCTCTCTCTCTCTCTAGCTATGTAGCCCCTCGCCTCCCCACTGCTATCTATTTCTCTAGACCTCAAACAGTGAAGAAAGGGATGTACCAAGCTGTTTTTAATTACAGTTCCAACATAAACCTATTAGCATGAAAATGGCTATGCGTGTGCATATGCATATCAGTGAGTGCGTGTGTGTATCAGTGAGAGAGATAGACATTGAAATAGTGTGTGTGTAGGGTGTGTGTGGGTAGGGTGTTTGTAGGGTGTGTATGTGTGTAGGGTGTGTGTATGTGTGTGTCTGTAGGGTGTGTGTGTAGGTGTGTGTGTGTGTGTGTAGGTGTATGTGTGTGTGTAGGGTGTGTCTGTATAGGGGTGTGTAGGGCAGGGGTTTAGGGGGTTGACACGACCAACTACAAAGGAAGAACTTGAGAGAAATAGAACTAAAACAGAACTAAAAAGAAGTACACCAGAAGAGATGCTCTGAGTATGTGATAGATGGGAGAAAGAGAGCTAGACAGGGTGTGTGAGGGAGAGAGAGGGTGTGTGAGGGAGAGAGAGGATGTGTGATGGGGAGAGAGGGTGTGTGAGGGAGTCAGAGGGTGTGTGAGGGAGACAGAGGGTGTGTGAGGGAGAGAGAGGGTGTGTGAGGGAGAGAGAGAGGGTGTGTGACAGGGAGAGAGAGGGTGTGTGAGGAGAGAGAGGGTGTGTGAGGGAGAGAGAGAGGGTGTGTGAGGGAGAGAGAGAGGGTGTGTGAGAGAGAGAGAGAGGGTGTGTGATGGGGAGAGAGAGGGTGTGTGAGGGAGAGAGAGGGTGTGTGAGGGAGACAGAGGGTGTGTGAGGGAGAGAGAGAGGGTGTGTGAGGGAGAGAGAGGGTGTGTGACGGGGAGAGAGAGGGTGTGTGACGGGGAGAGAGAGGGTGTGTGAGGGAGAGAGAGAGGGTGTGTGACGGGGAGAGAGAGGGTGTGTACAAACGCACACTTGGTTCACCTGAAGCTACGTTCACAGCTTGGGGAGCGATGGACCACAGCGGGGTGGAAAAATTTAAAGCGTGCCCCCATAAAAAGGAAGTATTAATTTTAATGATGCGTCTGACAGTCAAAGGCGTTATCTTCCTCTCTATTCTCTCTCCCTATCTCCCCCTCTCTCTCTATCCCTTCTCTCTCCCTATCTCCCCCTCTCTCTCTATCCCTTCTCTCTCCCTATCTCCCCCTCTCTCTCTATCCCTTCTCTCTCCCTATCTCCCCCTCTCTCTCTATCCCTTCTCTCTCCCTATCTCCCCCTCTCTCTCTATCCCTTCTCTCTCCCTATCTCCCCCTCTCTCTCTATCCCTTCTCTCTCCCTATCTCCCCCTCTCTCTCTATCCCTTCTCTCTCCCTATCTCCCCCCTTCTCTCTATCCCTTCTCTCTCCCTATCTCCCCCTCTCTCTCTATCCCTTCTCTCTCCCTATCTCCCCCTCTCTCTCTATCCCTTCTCTCTCCCTATCTCCCCCTCTCTCTATCCCTTCTCTCTTTCTACCCTGCAGCGACACATTTGATTTGGTTTAAATGTGTCGGCACAAATGTGGCTGTTTCTCTGTCAGACAATTGTCATATTTTAGACGTTGCTCATCTGAATGGAGCAGCCAGCTTCAACAAGAATGAAATTTGCCGTACTACAAAGCAGTTTTCCTCCCTATCCTCCACCTTTCAGTCAGTCAGACCTCACTATCCTCCACCTCTCTCCTTGTCTCTCTTTCTTTCTCTCCCCATCTCTTTCAGTCAGTCAGACCTCCCTATCCTCCACCTCTCTCCTTGTCTCTCTTTCTTTCTATCCCCATCTCTTTCAGTCAGTCAGACCTCCCTATCCTCCACCTCTCTCCTTGTCTCTCTTTCTTTCTCTCCCCATCTCTTTCAGTCAGTCAGACCTCCCTATCCTCCACCTCTCTCCTTGTCTCTCTTTCTTTCTCTCCCCATCTCTTTCAGTCAGTCAGACCTCCCTATCCTCCACCTCTCTCCTTGTCTCTCTTTCTTTCTATCCCCATCTCTTTCAGTCAGTCAGACCTCCCTATCCTCCACCTCTCTCCTTGTCTCTCTTTCTTTCTATCCCCATCTCTTTCAGTCAGTCAGACCTCCCTATCCTCCACCTCTCTCCTTGTCTCTCTTTCTTTCTATCCCCATCTCTTTCAGTCAGTCAAACCTCCCTATCCTCCACCTCTCTCCTTGTCTCTCTTTCCTTCTATCCCCATCTCTTTCAGTCAGTCAGACCTCCCTATCCTCCACCTCTCTCCTTGTCTCTCTTTCTTTCTCTCCCCATCTCTTTCAGTCAGTCAAACCTCCCTATCCTCCACCTCTCTCCTTGTCTCTCTTTCCTTCTATCCCCATCTCTTTCAGTCAGTCAGACCTCCCTATCCTCCACCTCTCTCCTTGTCTCTCTTTCCTTCTATCCCCATCTCTTTCAGTCAGTCAGACCTCCCTACCCTCTGTCTAATTCTGCACATTGGCCACAAGGTGTGGTGGTCTTAGATTAACTGAGGTTACTGTCATTTGCTGGATCTTGGCTTCCTTATACATTGAGTGTACATGACAGACTGAACAGGTGAATCCAGGTGAAAGCTATGATCCTTTATTGATGTCACTTTGATGTCACTTTATTGATGTCACTTGTTAAATCAATCTGTGTAGATGAAGTGGAGGAGACAGGAAAAATAAGGATTTTTAAGCCTTGAGACAATTGAGACATGGATTGTGAATGTGTGCCATTCAGAGGGTGAATGGACAAGACAAAATATTTAAGTGCCTTTGAACGGGGTGTGGTGGTAGGTGCCAGGTGCACCAATTTGTGTGAAGAACGGTCGACCACCCAAAGGACATCCAGCCAACTTGGCAAAACTGTGGGAAGCATTGGAATCAACATGGGCCAGCATCCCTGTGGAACGTTTTTGACACCTTGTAGAGTCCATGCCCCGACGAATTGAGGCTGTTCTGAGGGCAAAAGGGGGTGCAACTCAATATTAGGAAAGTGTTGTTAATGTTTTGTACACTCAGTGTGTGTGTTACCTCTCTCCTAGAGCTCCTCTTTGGTCCTGAATCCCTCATTTAACCTGATTCTATGTCTATGGTTTGACCTGTATTCTAATGTAACATGACCTTGTTTCTGCATGTTATGGAGTGGAGGAAGATAGACACTCCAGGGGCTTGATAAAATAGTCTGAACTGAACACCTAACTAAAGGGCCCAGGAGTGTGTGTGTGTGTGCATTCGTCTGTATGCATGTGAGTGTGCACGTGTGTGTGAGAGAGACTAACGCACGAGTGTGGTTCTCCTAACTACCTCCGTTACACCTGCGTACAGTTTTGACAGGCTCGGTGCTAACTAAGGCCTTTTAATAAACCATCCATCTGCCACGAGCCTGATCACAGCTTTGTGACTAATTAGCCTCTCTTCATTAAGAGCACGTCGTAAGCAGACCTTGGATTTCTGAGCAAGCTGTCCTGAAATGTCACAATGCTACTGCAGTTCTCTCTATAGTGTAGGATTTCTGAGCATGCTGTCCTGAAATGTCACAATGCTACTGCAGTTCTCTCTATAGTGTAGGGTCTAATGCTAACTTGAGGTGTAGACATGTGCATTAAATGATTGTGTAAAATGGGTATTGATGTCAATGGGAGTTTGATGTTAAGCATGTTTGAAGTTAGTTTTATATACATGTTAGGACCTGTATATGTGGGACAGGTGACCGTATAATGTGATTTACATGTACAGTTGAAGTCGGAAGTTTACATACACCTTAGCCAAATACATTTAAACTCAGTTTTTCACAATTCCTGACATTTAATCCTTGTAAAAATTCCCTGTCTTAGGTCAGTTAGGATCACCACTTTATTTTAAGAATGTGAAATGTCAGAATAATAGTAGAGAGAATCATTTATTTCAGCTTTTATTTATTTCATCACATTCCCAGTGGGTCAGAGGTTTACATACTCTCAATTAGTATTTGGTGGCATTGCCTTTAAATTGTTTACCTTGGGTCAAACGTTTCGGGTAGCCTTCCACAAGCTTCCCACAAGTTGGGTGCATTTTGGCCCATTCCTCCTGACAGAGCTGGTGTAACTGAGTCAGGTTTGTACGCCTCCTTGCTCGCA